>NC_056751.1:79615050-79617550 GCF_019279795.1 Protopterus annectens | reverse complement strand
AATACCTTGTCCATTTTCTCAGTGCAACTCCTGCTATTCGACTTAATTGTTTTTTTATCAAAGTTTCAGCAAAGCAAACTGGAAAAACACTACATATGAACCAATTCACTGAAGAAGGAGTCAAGCAACAAGGAATATTTGAGTGAAAACTCAGCTCAGGAGATCCACTCACTGGATTTTGGGTCATCAAAATGATCATCATAAGAGAGTTAAGTGAGTTGACAATGGATGTGGGCCTGTCTTATGAAGAGCAACTCAGTGAAGCCCGAACATGCAAGGTAAAATGTCAAATAGGTAATTTCCTCAAACTCATAACAAAACAAAAATTTATATTTGTTTTATGGCAATCAGAGCCTCTCACCCCACCCCATGATTCATAACCATAACCTCTAAGGTTATTGCATCTCATAGGAAAGGGATGCAATGAATTAAGAGTACTGTTGGCTCCCATGATCCACCATGATTGAGCAAGAATTTCATTGCTGATCTCCTGTGGACTGAATGACTTATGTTGGAAAGGGTAAAGGCCAGACTTATCGAAGGCCAAATGACTAGTGGCTGTGCACCACCAAGCTAGCCAAACACAGTAATAATTGATAAAAAGACTCCACTATATATCAATTCTGCAGGAAGACTGTGTCTTCTGTATTAATTATGTCCACACCTTGATTTCAAAATATACTACTACAAGGTTACATCAACTCTGATAACTGAATATGGTGTGGGGGGGGGGGCATGGTAGATTCACTATCAGTTAACAATATTGGCAGATTTTACAAGATAGTGCTATAACTGTCCATCTTAGATTGTGAATGGTATAATTAATGTTGGTAGGTTCAAATTGACCCATTAAAAACATCTGATGCTGAATCCTACACCCAAATAATCATTCTTTCAGTTTTCTACTCTCCTCAGTATAACCTCCTCAAAAGTGGTTATATAAACTGTAGGGGACAAGCATCTGACCCCCTCTTTACACACTCACACTCCATTCATTTTTTTATTCCCACATTTTCCTTCATTAGTACCCACCCGGCACCCTATTCCTCATCAACACCAGGTCTACCTGATGTCGTCTTACCTACAGACTGTTCCAGTATTGCTGGGGCTCGGCACTTCTTTGCATAGTCAAGGAGAGTATTTTTTCCTATTACCTACCACTTCTCTTGTGGACTAATGGTATGCTTGATAGGCAGGCATGCAGTGGAGACATGTGGTGTATCACCCCACCTCCACAGCAGCTAAATAATGTCGCCAACCTTATCCTCCTCTTCTCAGCATGCGTACTATTGTGCCATACCTAGCCTCCACTACAGATCGACACTGGAGACACCCAGAGGTCCACACACTAATCTCAGGATGACACTGCCCATCACTCCCTGCTGCTGCGTCAATCTCCCTAGCTACTAACTGAACCAGGGTCAGCTGGATGATGGTTAAAGCTTAATCCCTCTACACTACTAGAGTGGCACACAAACACATGAGCACATGTGCATGCATGAGCGGACACATACACATTAAAAACATACACATATACTCACATACACACACACCTGCACACATACATTTCCTCTACACACAATCACTTATTCACACACACACATGTACACACATACATACACATGCATACACTTACACACAGACATACACTTACTCCATCTCTCTATCACACACACGTACACATACATATGCACACAAAACAAAGCAAAAGTACTGTTTGAGGATCTGTTGTGCTACTCACTGCTATTGTGCTATTACTGGAATTGCAACACCTTTATCAACATATAGTGAGGTGTCAGAATACTCAGATGGACTCTGCTCTGCTGGCAAAATTGCAAGCCAAAAAGACACTTTAATTTGTAGGACTATTTCATGTGTGATGGAAATTATGGAATATGAAACCTAAAGATATAAATGAAAAGCTAGAATGCAGGAATAGGTGATATGCATCACACAGTGCATCCGATTTCTAAATTATACTACACATTCCTGCATGCTGATCTAACCTAAAGCTTCACACAGTAACCCCATTATCTGCTTGTTGGTACCCATTTATGAGGCTTAATGGCCACACGCACATTACACCATGGCCTAAACTGAAAGTTAACTTCTAGCCCTGTTGTGCTGTACTTCCATTTTTTTTTGTAGAAATCACAGTTATCATTGTGTTATGTATACTATGCACAATGATAACTTCCATTCGTGTCATGTGCTATACAAAGGATTACGATGGGGTCTCTGACCATAAACAACTTGTTTTGTGTTTGCGACATGGATGTCAAGAAATTCACATTGAGAGTAGAATGAAGTGAAACTTGAAAAGTGAATCTTGATATCCATACTGATAGCATGTAACTAGTTAGCTGTGATTAGAGAGACTCAATAATAATTCTTTAAAGTACATGGAGCTTTTCCTGCTCTAAAGTACTACTATTTACAGAGAAGAAAATGTGGAAGTGCAAAGTTTTACAGATTTAGAAGTCATAAAATACTTAGCACT
>NC_056751.1:79607550-79612550 GCF_019279795.1 Protopterus annectens | reverse complement strand
TTAAATCGGTTCTGATCTCTGTCTCCTTTTTTTGTTTTTCCCACCCATCTGCCCAACTGTTGTTCTGGTCTTAAAGCTTGGTGGCTTTTGAGTTGCCCGCGTCTACTATTAATTTGATATTGGACACTCCTCCCAGTGCCACCACATCAGCTCATTCTACTAAGTACAGTGAGACTATTTGTGGAGGCCTACCCCTTAGCTTCTTAACTCTCAATTATCTTCTTTTTCCTACCTTTCTAGTTAAAAAAATACACCTTATTCAGCTGCTCCTACTGTATTTGTGCCTCTTCCTACTTTATTTTGCTGCTTTTGCTGCTTGTACTTAGAAGTGTTTAACTGCATTTATTCTGCCGCAATTATTACTGCTTATCAGTAGCTTGATTAAATTGAAGACAGTATCCTACTGAACCGCTGCTTTGTTTAAACTGTCTTTTTGCTGTTGTGATTGTGATCTTTTGCACTTTGGATTTCTGGTGCTCCTGCATTTTGTAGCATAGGCTGGATTCTGACTTCCTGAATCTAGGCTGTTTTGTATCACTTGAGCACTAAATTCAGCTCTTCACTGAGATACTGAAAGATCTGAGGCACCTGTTGCTCATAACTAACTTTAAGTGCCTGTTTTTGCTCTTATATAGCTCTTTTAATTGTATTTGCATTCTACTGTCTGTTTGAATTGTCTGAACTGTTTTGCCACATTTTATTGTATACTCTACTAGTTCAGTTGGAGCATAGCCCATTTCCAGGTTTGCTGGTTCTGGGTCTATTTTGTAACTTCTGATCATCAAATTCAAGCCATCTTTGTTGGAGAAGGCCTTTCTGTACCCTTATGGTAAAAGACTGTTGTCTTGGTCCCATCTAATCAAGGGTGACTGGACTAGAGCCTAGAGAGAGAGAGAGAGAGAGAGAGAGAGAGAGAGAGAGCATCCTTACTGGCTAGTTTGAGTTGAAAGGGTTATTTCTTGTTTTATTTAAGTCCTGCATTTGCACTTGTTTGCGTGTAGTGCACCATCGTGCACTGTCACATGGTGGTATTTACTGTTTGTGGTTATAGATGCAAATGTTTTGCTTGTTAAATTTTCCCTTAGCACTTTGCTTGTGGTCCTCCAGAGGTTTTCTGTGGCCCTGCTCTACTGTTAGGTAGAGCACTAAGTCTGGCCTCAGAGGTGCCAACACACCTCTCACCTACTAGCCACTCCTAAGTGTGACCACTTTTCCTGATCATCTAAAACTGACCTATCACTATGGACAGACAATTTCCCACAGTTTCTCCAGTCAGCTTGGTTGCCATGGACATCCTGAGGCAGTATAGCAGCTGCCTCATGTTCACTGACAACCCTCTACTCCTAGTCCACACAAACTAAACATGTGTGAGATACAATTATATTAACAACCTTGAATCCATGCTCTTTCACACACCATTTAGTACATATGACAATGAGCGGGTTGTCAGCATGCACAATTCACCTCCTACTCCACCCAAACCCATATCACACATACCTACATATACAGAGGTCCAAAGCAGAAACATACGTAAACACCAGAGAACTCACAAACACAAACACAAGCACGCTAAACATAATACTTCCTCTGCAGAACACAATACACATAATAGCTCATGCATCAGTGTCTCACCGGCCAAGGCCTTAAGGCAAAACACAAAACCAAACATAGATGTCCTTCTCACCAGGCTGGATAAGGAGAAGGTCACAGTCAGCTGTCTTTCAGGTGCTAGGATCCGCCACATCACACATTCACTCAGATCTCTCAAAAACAAGTACTGCTGTGACTCTATCATAGTCCATGTTGGTATGAATGACTTGAGATGTACCTCTCTGGACTATATAAAGAGAGACATGATTGAGTTCTTGGACTATATGTCTCAGGCAGGTATGTCCCTAACTTTAAGCAGCATTTTACCTTCACCTAGGATGATGCCTCAATACAAAGAGAAAATGATTGACTTACATAATTGGCTTAGTTTCTGGTATCATTCTAAGGGGATCCAGTATCTGTCAGCCTGGGACGATGTGATCGACAGACCTCGATGCTTTGTCAGAGATAGTCTTCATCTGTCACCCCTGGGATTTTGGCTACTAGCTAAGGCTTTTGCCACCCCAATAGTGCCTTTTTTAGGTGATGTCTCAAGGACAAAATTCTGAACAGAAAGATTTAATCTAAAAACAACCTCAAGGTTATGCTGCTAAATGCTAGGAGACTTCACATGAAACTGCACTCATTAGACACATTTATCACCTTGGAAAACATAGACATTTGTGCAGTCATGAAGACCTGGTTCAAGGTTGTGGAGAGCACTCCAGTTATACTGGACTACACCTCCTTCCACATGTTCAGACCAAAAACTGAAGGTGTGAAAACTAAAGGAGGAGTTATATCAATATTCATTAAAGATAAATACACCTTCAGATTGGTTAAACAGTATGATTCCCTGGAGATACTTCAGGTACAATTAACTGTTGGTAGGACACCTATTCAGGTCACTGCCAGCTACAGGACTTCCTCCATGAATCAGGACACCCACTCTGCCTATTTGGATCTACTTGAGTCTATCAAGATACAGCCAAACACCATGGTTTTGGGAAACTTTAACTCCACGTCCTTTGACTGGGTAAGTTACCCATGCTGTAACTCACTTGCCCAAAGGTTCTTTGACTTCATTAACTCCAATGCCCTGGGCCGGCTGGTTGACACCCTCACAAGGGGTGCCAACATCCTGGATCTGGTGTTTACCAATATGGGGGACCACTGTAGCACCCCCACTGTGAGGTCTTCCCTAGTGAGATCTGACCACAAATCAGTCTCAAATTAAGTAACTCTCACACCTTCATAGAATCACCAAACAATGTCAGCATACTACAACAGGATCTTACACAAACAAATGATTTGTGCCAAAGTCATGGCTTTAAGCTCAATGCAAAAAAATGCATTATCATCCCATTCAGTAAGTGCAATGTTCCTGCTAACTACCACATCAATAACAACACCATAAGTACACACTCAGTAGTGAGAGACCTGGGCACACAGGCTGACAGCAACCTTACCTTTGATCACCATGTCTCCACAGTGGTAAGAAGGGCATTCTATTTTTCTCATCTCATAAGTAAGGGTATTGCATCCAGAACAAAAGGAGTTATAACCTCTCTGTACTCTTCTCTCATCAGGACAGTAATTGAGTATATCACCCATTTTGGTATGTACCTTTCCAAGCACCTGCAACAATTGGATACACCACTAAAGGTTCCTCACAAGGAAAATTCAAGGTCTTCAGCATCTGTCCTATGTGGCTTGTCTGAAATCACTGTCACTTTATTCTTTTTCATACAGACTACTCAAAGGCGATCTGTGCCTTGCATATAAAGCAATCTTTGTCCCTGCTTTATTGGAAATGCTACATATCCACAAGTCAAATGGTATATGGGTTACTCCCTCTAAAGACCTTAACCTGGCATGTGACATTAAGAGAACCTGCTGGAGGGACAGATTTGTCTCCAAGAGGTTACCACACCTTTTGGAAGTGACTCCCATTTCATGTCAAACAGAGCACCTCATTGGCCCTCTTCAAATGCAGTCTGGACAATTAGATTGGTAACCGTAAATTCACCCTGGGGGTTCCACTTGTATCCCTCTTGGACTGGAGCAATTCATGCTGACTGACTGTGGAAATAAGAGTAGAACTTGGCTAGGCTTGTAAGGGCCCTACAGCCATTAGTCTAGTAACTACCTATGATCCTATGATCCTATGAAAAGGTCACTAAGGCAATGGATGATAGGGAAATGGTGTAAACCACTTACTTGGACCTGGTTAAGGCATTCGATACCCCACTCGGGTATAGTTGACAAATCCATTGAACTGGCCATAAACTCCTACATAACATATTGGATTTCCAGCTGGCTGACTAACAGACTCAGGAAATCAGGATTGGTGATACCTCCGCAACTAAGAAAATGGCCACCAGAGGGGTACCTAAGGGCTCCATGCTGGGACTGCTCCTTTTTTCATCTACTGCTTGGAGGTAAAGATTAATGTCAAAGGCCCTTGGCTCACCAAGTTCACAGATGACTGCAAATTGGGAGCTATCATAGAATCCTCCCATAACACAAACATATTACAAGAGGGTCTAACACAGACAAATGACTGGTGACAAGTCATTGTCTAAAACTCAATGCCAAGAAATGTATTATAGTGCCTTTCAGGTAAACTGCCACCCAGGATAATTACTCCATTGATAAGACAACTCTTAGAGCTGATCAAGTAGTCAGGAATGTGGGAACATATGTAGACAATTATTTGGCTTTTGGCCAATGTGTGGTCACGGTAGTAAGAAACTCATTCTATGTTGCCCAGCTTATAAGAAACAGCATGGCATCCAAGTCCAAGGAAGCCATGGTGCCACTTTGTTTGACCCTTATCAGACACATCATTGAGTATAATGTCCCCTATGGCATGTGTCTGATTAAACACATGCAGCAGTTGGAATGCTCACAAATATTCCTTACCAGAAGAATCCAGGGTATAAACACATTGTTCTATATGGATTGCCTTAAAGCCCTATCTCTAAACCATGTTTTCTACAGGTTACTGGGAGGCAATCTATGCCTGGCATACAAGGCACCTTCAGATCCAGCTCTGATGGACCTTTTACACAGCAACAAAACAAACAGCATTAGAACCACTAGATCTAAGGATTTAAATTTTGCTTGTCACGTAAGACATATTGGCAAGACATATAACTTGTCTCAGAGAATCCCTATGGTCTGGAACAGGCTTGCTATCCACGTGAAGTAAAGTTTTTCCCCTTACCCTATTTAAGAATAACCTTGACCAATGGACAAAAAATTGGAAATTCACCCTTGACCATTATGGAAGTTAGCCTAGTATATAGCTATGAACTATAAACCTACTTCACTTGTTTTGGGAGATTTCTCCTTTATTTGAGTTGGTGAGACAGTGGTACTGGTAGGTATAAGTTCAGGAGATATGG
>NC_056751.1:79335050-79600050 GCF_019279795.1 Protopterus annectens | reverse complement strand
CTCTCCATGGTTTTAAATGGAATACTTGTCAAGCTGATGGGTCTGAAACTGCTTGGTTGTGATGTGACCACACACACACACACACACACACACACACACACACACACACACACACACACACACACACACACACAAATGTTGTGACCTGGTACCACTGAGCTGTGTCACAGATGTGTGCACTTACCAACATTTCCCTTAAAATGACTGAGAGGAGATTAATTAAGCTTTCCTTGATTCTGCATGGGAAATAAGAAATTACATTGTCTGCTTCCAGAGGACTTTCCTTTTTAATTTTAATTGTGGAATCAGTTAACATGTCTTTTGTTATAAATGGAATTCTGCCTTTATCTCAGCAACATTTTGAAATACTTGTCTATTACAAATTTTGTACAGTTTCTTTCCCACAGGCCCATTTATTATATCTTGTGGCTAGATGGTCATATAATTGTTTGCTGACCATATGTTGCATTCACAACTGTCCTTTTCAGCTTTCTGATAATAGCTCTTTCAGGCTTTGGGAACATGGGTTCAGAGTTAAAAATAAGTATTTTCTGATCTTTATTTAATCTAGTCTTTTCATAATTGCACTAATTTTTGAAAGTTAAGCAGTATCCTTTTCTTCCCTTGTATATCTTATTGATTTTATGATTCCATCACAGGGTTGTTGTTAAATTTACCTGTATATGTATGTCTTACCAACACATGTTCACAAAAGCAAGGATTGAGATTAGCCTGAGCAGACTTCTCTGGGTCACCCAGAATAGTAATTCAGTCTGCTTCACATATATCATGTATTGAATCACAGCTCAGTAAAACAAGGTAAAGTATAAAATAAAGTCTTAGAAGGATAATTTATTTATACCTGTATTTGATTTTAAGTTTAAAGAATAAGGTATAGTAATCTCCATTAATTACAAGGAGTATGACCATGAGTTAGAGATAGAAAGCGCTGAGGCTTGCCCCCATGATATGTAAGATATTGCCATGCCTCACTCAATTTTGCTTTATTTGATTGAAATTGTTTTGATTAACATGGTCATTTAGATTGTGGGTATCCCTATTTGACACTGAGTAGTTTACCCAGACTGTGTTTGGTTAATTAAAAACCCTCGTAAGGAATACAGTTGTACTGATTTCTTCATCCTGGAATTTACTCAGGAAATTTTCATGCTAGCTGTCTACAGTGCACTTCTATAATATTATTTTAATACTACTAATGTTAATTACTTTAAAAGCAGTTTGTAGTCTAGAGTTTGTAATTTTGTAATGGTACAGTAAAGGTACAGATATCAACATGCTTCAAGCAGAAGGACAAGTGTAAATCACCCACCTCATTGTTAAGACTTCTGGCATTTTGCAAAACCACTTTCAGTTCTGATTTTTTTATGTGCATCTTTTTATTTTATGTTTTTTTTTTAAGAGGTCTGAAACAGTGGTGCATTTGTTAGCATACTGCTGCCTCAGAGCTCAGGTTCTTCAGTAATGGGGCTTGCTGTGTGGAGTCTATGCATCCGCCTGTATTCATGTGCATTTTCCCTGTTGCTCCTTTTTTTCCAACATCCCAAAGACACACTATAGCTGACTTGAGAATCATCTATAATTATGTTTCTATTATTTTGAATTAAATAGAAAAAAACACAATTTTGACAAGTGCTGACTGACATCCATATTTATAAGATGCTGGCATTGCATGTTCTCCTCTTCATTCATGCAATGGTAAGTTTGGCTGAGAGCCAGTCCTAAAAACTGTAAATTAAAATTTTGCAACATTAGAGATATATCAGAAAAAGTCAGCAATGAACTAGTCAGAAAAATAAAAACTTGCAACCAAAAAACAGCCAGAAGACTTCTAAGACTAAAAATCTTTGTTTTATTATTAAGCACTTTCATCTGTGCGAACTGTGTGTACAGATGAAAGTGGTCAGTATGGATGAAAGCACATAATAATAAAATGTAGATTGTTATCGAAAGAATTTTAGGGGTTTTTTTTGTTATATTATATAGATATGGCCATTTTGGTAAGGTAAAATCAAGGTCAGAATGACCATTAGACTTTGACAAATTGCAACATTTCTAAAGCAAAATTATAGTTATTAGTTATAGGGTCATTGGTACTTACTAGGCTATTGATCTGTGAGTATCTGAAGAAGCTTTGCCTTACATTCCCATGATAGTTTTAGCACTCGTTTTTTGAATATGAATAACCCAGAGATGGGTAGAACAAGGATATTTTGGGATATTTACATGTTTTTCCTATCTATGAGGGACAAGGGTGCTAAACAACAAGTGAATTAAAGTTTACCCATCAATTCATCCAAATTACTTTTGTATAGGCTAAGAGAAGAACTTTGCTTTATATGGAGTGGAAGATGGTTCCATATAAGTAGAATTCCATGTGATGCATACATATCCTCCAAACATATTCTATTTATGTTGAAGGAGAGACTGAAATCGTTTGAACTACCACTGGACTTGCAAATGTTATAGTCATAGTAGCAAAAAAAAAAAAAAAAAAAAAAACACTCTGTCGTCAAGTTGTTAAACTGTCTCATAATGTATATTACACTCTGCAACTCTCGAATGTATGAACCCTACTCTTGTATTTCACTTTGTAACCTTTATTTTCTATTTTGCAACCTATACTGTATGGTATTTCACTTTGCAACCTTTATTTGCATTTTGTAACCTGTACTGTACTATACTGTTCATGGAGCTTTTCTCCCCGGGCCTCCACTGAAAATGGGCACTTCTTGGCCCAGTGGACTTCCCCAGTAATCGAACTGAAAATAAATAATAAATAATAAATACAAGCTATCAGAAACAAATATATAGTGTAGTAAAACTGTGTAACCAAAACTCCCTATAATTTTCCATTTGAAGGTAAGGTTTTCTGCCATTTTTAAATAATGTGTCATAATTGGCATTAAAAGATAAGAAATGATGTTCTTAAAATGTAGGATATATAGCTGTTTGATTGCTATTTAAGCTAGAAAGACAGTTTAATGTTACTTAAATGTAACCATTCTGAAGTTAATTCCCTGACAACTTTCTTTACAATATAATAAAACCATTTTTCCTAAAGTAGCAGATGTTCCCTCTTCCTTCCTAGCATACACAAGGGGTGGGATGATATTGCTGTACATGGAGGAATGGCAATTAATAGTTACAGTAAACTCTCAGTTAACCGGCACCCATGGTTGTTGGTAGATGCTGGATAAGTGCAGTTTCTGGTTGCTTGAGAGTTACTATAAAAATAGACCTGACAAATACTGTACCCTATACTATACCATACCATACCATAAACACTGTATTGATTTGATTTTAATATTGAAATACAGTAATTAAAAGCCTAGCTGGAGTTATAATATTTTTGCTAGAAAGTGTGGCACGCGGAACAGTTTTTAGTGGCAAGTTGAATGGATTGGAATTGAATGAATTGAATAGAGAAAGAGAGAGTGAATGCATGTATGCAAGTAGGAGTAACCGTGTGTGAGAGATCAGAGAGATGTATGAAAGCTGAAGGGAGTGTGTGCGAGAGATCGGAGAATGAAAGAGTGAGTGAATGCATGTATGAAAGCAGAAGTGAAAGCGTGTGAGAGATCGGAGAGATGTATGAAAGCTGAAGAGAGTGTGTGTGAGAGATTGGAGAGAGAAAGAGTAAGTGAATGCATTATGAAAACAGAATCGATTGTGCCTGAGAGATCAGAGAGAGAATGTACAATCTGATGCCAACTGACTGAGAATGGAGCAAGTGTTGACATTTTAGCGATTTGACTTGTTTGGTTTGACTTGTTTTCAGTTTGGGGAGAGAAGGAATTTATTTATTTATTTATTTATTTATTTGCATCTTCTTTTTTAAAACTCTAAAACTCTAAAAATGTAAGGTATGTTTCTGAGGGGGTGGGGGGGACTGAAAGTGCAACACATGAAAAACGGTTTATCTTTAAAACCACAAATCACAGTGGTTGGAGTGCTCATATGAGTGACTCAAAACCACGAAACTGAAAATGTTGACAGCCCTTAATGTTCGAAAAACAGCAAATCAAAAAGCAGATTTGCTGTTTTTCAAACATTAATGTCAAAGAAAAAAAAACAAAGTGTAAAGAAGGGGGGAAAGTCCCCCTGCACACCCCTCTACTTTATTATTCTAACTACGAGATCGCACTACAGTGGGGAAAGGAACCATTTCCCGATCCCCACTATAGTGCAATCCGCCCCAGAATGTCGAATGTGCAATGAGCGAATCTCACTGTGCATTTCGCTCATTGCACATTCAAACCTTTTTCCATTCGGCGTTTGTAAACTTTGCAGACTGCCTTTTGGAAATGTTCTGTTCGCCCTTGTGCAATATGCACATTTAAAAGTAAACCTGAAAAACTGAATTGTTCATAGTGTACTGTATTTCTTTGATTTTTTTTTTTATGGTGGCTTGAGTTCCAGTTAATTGAGAGTTTACTGTATCTGACTGTCTGTTCCTCAGGTATCTTAGTTCTTTCCTATGTCACCTCGTTGCACAGTGTAAGAAAGACTGTGCATGAAGCCTTACTGCATGTTATAGCAGGCTACCTGCACTGTGGTGTTTTTTGATTCTGTATGTACTGTTTCAGTTTCTTGTTCTTTTTTTTGCCAGTGTTAACCAGCTACTATTTCTGTTCTTTGTAAAACATCTTTAATAAAATCAAAAGTATTTCTGTGGATTCTCTTTTAAGCTCATAGCATGGGACATTTGGCCAGGTTCCTTCCTGCATATATCATGTTTATGTACTTTTCCCTGTGGGTGTTCTCCTTTACAGTATTTCTTTGCTATGCTTTCTAGCTGTTTCATTTACTGTTCATTTATATGTTGTTATGCTCCTTTCTATACCACTTCTTTATGCATCTTTGGTAGATAGTCACTATAGATTGTAGCATTCCCACCCAGTACTGAGGTTAGTATTGTGGTTGGTCTGTCTTGCAAGGAATTAGCACTATTATTCAGGATACTGGGTTTTGCCATCCAAGTCACAACATTCCAAAATGGATGGAGGTGAGACTATAACCCTAAGAATTCCCATCTTCCTCTCATTTCCTGTCTCAGGGCAACATCACCATTCTCTTAATTATCTGTGAAAGATACACACATATACACAGACACACACACACACAGACACACACACACACACACACACACACACACACACACACACACACACACACACACACACACACACACAGACACACACACACACACACATGAAATTGTATATATGTTTGGGAGGGCATAGGATATAAGAAATTCTACTGACATATGTCATTTTTTCTAAAGTCTTGCTTCTGTCTCCTTGATATACTTTTTTCATACAATGGACTATATGGAGTTTAAAAAAATGTGTTTGAATGGTGTTCATGTGCATAAATGCATCATTCAATGGACTGTTCCCTTTTGCAGGACTGTGTCCCTCTGTTATGTCCATTGCTGGACAGATACAACCTGACACCCTTGAACCTGAATTAGATAAACTGCTTATTGAAAATAAATGAAATCTCAGTCAGTGAATTAGACGTCAAGAGAGAAAACACTTACCTTGGAAGATTAAAGTTAGCATTCTTCCTCTGCTTCAGCTACAGCATGCTAAATCTGTGTACCAGCTTTGCCGTGTGTTGTATATAAAAATCTGCTGACTCTGCCAGAAAATATTAGAGAACAAAATGTCAGTTTAATTTCAATAACATTGATCTGTAGTCATGAAAATTTAAGAACTTTTTAGAAAATGTATTATAATTTATTCTCTATTTTACCAAATGTAGGTGCATAATATAGAGGAATATGATTGAGTTTTCAGTCATGACCAGCATGTTATGTATTTGAGGTATGGATATTAAGAAAGCTATCTCAAAAGTGGAGTGAAGAAAAGCTCATGATATGAATCTTGACATGCATGTCTAGAACACAGAACAAATTAGTTACAATAAGAAAGACTCGATCATAATTCTTTGTAGCACATGCATTTACATATTACAGAAAAATGTGTTGGAGTTTGAAGTGTTTTACCAACTCGGAATGCCTTTGAAAGCCAGTATAACACCTTAATGCTGTTAAACATACAGCAGACAGAAACAAAGTGTCCCTCTGAAGAAAAAATTGCTTTAAACATTGTTAGACACTTGGTTCTACTATGCTTTTTGTTTATAAGTCTGTCTGAGTGAAGGATCTGGCAGCTTTCAATGCCATTTTACCTTCTGTTGTCGGTCACTGTCAATCATCAGCAAAAGACCAAATCATAACAGCACTTAGGAGTCATGTCAGAAATGTGCTTAACACATTTCTCTTTTTCCCATTTTTACAGCATAATCGTGATACTTCATGCACTACAAAAGTTACTGTGCACATTTGAAAGCTGTTATAGCTGGGTCTTACAGTACAGAAGTGCATAACCATCACTTTTCTTTTTGCAGATTATGAAGAGTAATCAGTACAACCATGTACTACAAGAAGTTCTAGGAAGGGGGTACTGGAACATACACGACAGTAACCAAAATTAATAATTGGTTATAGTCATCGAGCTGTAATCATAATTTGCTGTTTTCCTCATTGAAAGATATGCTAACAGTTTTGAGGCCAGCAATTCATGGAATTTGTTAATGGATTTAAGGAAGTAAAACTTAATTTCAGCTTTTGTGAATTATTTGTGCCTCTGGAGCACACAGCTATTGTAAAGATTATTGAAATCACAATGCTCCATCATCCTGAATATATTTTCTGCAAGGTCATCTAGCAGCAGTCTAGCAGGACCCAGGCTTCATCTTTATATATGGTATTATGTCCTTAAACCATCATGAATGAAAATTAACTATATGCGGAAATGTTAGTCCATTTTCATTGCAGCTAATATTGCTGGGGCAACAGACAAAGTTTACTGAATATGAGACTCAATAATTATGGAAAACAAGGCAAAGAATAAACAATTCCTGCTTATGTAGATGGTAAAAGGTAGAAGGAAGAGAATAAGAAAACTCTTTGCCATGTCCAGGTAATAGCACCGTGTCTTAACCAGAACATGCTGGAGAGACATATGTGTCCCAAAGACTGCTCCTCCAATGAGAAAGGCTTCCCATCCACCTGACACTGAGTTTGTCTATTGCCCAGTTTAAGCACAACCTAGACCAGTGGATGGGGAATAGGAAATTTACACCAAGCCTGGCACCCATGTCCCTTATGGACAGAGGTAGCTTATAAATGTCTGGCCTTCAATGTCCTATTTGGATACAGGGCATCATTATTCATCTGGGAAAACTTGGCTAGGCTTGGCTAGGCTTGAAAAGGCCTCTGCTGCGTGTTTAACCTAGTAACAATCTATGGACCTATAAATCTATTACATAAATCTGCTATACAGCAGTATGTTGGGAAACTCCGGCATTCAGATGTAAAAAATAAAAGAAAAGAACAACTAAAGAAGTTTTCACAGAACTGCTCCTCTTAAAAAAATGAAATATGACCCTCCACATCCTCTGACACCTCTGAAACTACCCTTTCCCATGACTACTAGTTTCATAAGATGCATTTAAGTTAGGCGAGCAGGCTGTGGACACTGAAAGTTTTTGAAATCGCCAGATTTGCAGGTCTTTCGTGAATCCTGAAAGCACACTAGGGCCTGATGACCTTAATAATGAGTTGGAGTCACAGAGGAGGAGCACAGCTGTATTGCTAGGCTGTTAGTAAAAACAAAGTAAGTAGATCAGAGCAAAATTAGTGCAGAGCAAATGGAACAAAATGATTACAATGTAATGGGCATCCAGGTAACTAACACTTTCAACTGACAAAAAAGTATTAGAAAAAATAAGCAAAACATGGTTTATCACTAGAGCAACATATACATATTGTATATGCACATTTTATGCTACAAGTTAACACATTTTACTCTAGGAACAATACCCTTGTTTTTAAACCCTTTGCAGAACTGGCAGTATGGAGTTAGCATAGCTTAAGTTGGTATTTCTCAGACTTTTTGTTCATTCCAGTTCTCACTGAGGCTCTGCTATATTATGGTGCATTGTGCAAAATAATAAATAATAAAAAAGTGCCAGAATGTCTGGGCAGCTGCAATTTCTACAATTTAAGATTAGGACAGAGGTGTCTGTCAATACTTCTCCAAAGAGAAAGCATTTAAGAGATGAAAACTCTCAGGCTGCTGTTATGTTAATTAATGTTCTAGGCTTATTGAGAGAACAGCAGGATGTACAAAATCTTGACAACAAGTTAATGATCTTCATAAAGTTGTTCTGGGCTTATTTCTTGTCATTTCTTAGTGGAGGTTTTGTTATGCATATTTGATTGGCAGGTGCATATTTGAGAAATCTTGGAAAGAATACAAAAAGCAAAGCATTTTACAAATTGCATCATGACATTCCCCTCATGTTTTGAAATCTTCCCTATGCCAGTTTTATTTTCTTTATCTTCTGTAGAACTTAAGTCTCTCATGGAGACAATTGTCACATCGTGATGTGCCCCCACCTCCTTCCTCTCTGGGTACTCTTGTAATTGCTTTAAGTATCTACTGTGGGTCACTACATATCTGCCAACTGCTTGAAACAGGGTTATGCATCTAATGACAAACCGCTTACTATAGAAATAATGTGAATATTAAGCTAATCAAAGTGTTCTACTGGAAAAAAGCAGCTCTTAACAAGATATCCATGTCACTTTGTTACCTACTCTTGCTCTGTCCCATTTGTCTAGCAGTAATCTACATTTCAAATGATTACATGGGAAGCTGAAGTGGTAGTGACAAGGATAAACGAAGCTTGTTAAACTAATAGCTGCACTAATGCCCAAATATGTGAACTTCCAGAGCAAGCAGCATCCGAGCTGGCAGAGCTGTCAGCTTGCTCCCCCTGGGCTCGTCCACCACTGCTGCCACATGATGAATGGCCCTGTCGAGCAAATTCATCCGGGGCCCAATTAAACAGGCAAAAATGAACTAGAGCCGTCAAAGAGGAAAAAAATTCCACACAAAGTCAAGGAAGCTCTAAGGCAGTGAAGTCATTCTGTCAGAAAATGGCCATTTAATGCTTTGCCGAGCTCACGACAGATATGTCATCTGAGGAAGCTTTAGTGGAGTCCCAGGGTGTTTCATTTATTAATTATCAGCTACAAGCAGGGATTCACAGACACTGTCAGCAGCCCCTCCTGTCAAATTTAACTCAGGGCAACAGCACCAAAGGGCCAAGAAAGTTTCTGCCTTTAACAAGTACAAAAGAGGCCTTAAAATGTTGCTCTAAGTTCTTCTACAGATGATAAAACCCTTTTGAGAAAAATGTATTTCTATTTTTTTTGTACCGCAGAGAGATTTTTTCTGTTTATTGTGCTGTACTGTCTTCACCCCTTCACTTCTACAGCTAACAGGGATAGGTATCTGGTAAGTACTGTTAATAATGCGGGGAAAATGAATGGCAGTGCTCCAAATGGCCCACAGGTGAAATGTTGTGGTTCAGTAATCAGTCATTTATTTTTACAGTGTTTTTCACACCCGCGGTAGGTAGAAGACCTTCATTTAAAAACAATCAGTGCTATAGAAAGCTAGATGCATGCCTGTGTCATGGTACATTTTGTAGAAAATCACAGTATGTCATGGTCAAAATGGCATAACTCACAGAAACTGCAGGAATGTTATGATAACTCAGGATTCATTTTATGCTAAAACAGCATCTGTTTTGACAAACGTTTGTATGAGCATATAATCATACATTTACATGGTAGAAGCACTGCTTCAGTAACTTAGTTCAGTATAACAATCCAGACACTAAGACTAGTGCGTATCTCTCTTGTCACAGGACATTCCTGATTTTGGGATCTATGTACTAAGAAAAAGCACATAAAACCATAAGCACTGATATTTTAAGGGGCGTTTTTAAGGTGGTATTTTCTTTAAGTGTCCTCTGTTTCAGAAAACTATGATATGACATTGGAAACATGTTGATATGAATTAAAACAATAATATCACCTAAGTTTCTGTAAGCTTAAGTCTTTATTTGGATAATAAAGTAGAAACCAACTCTTTGCACTGGTTAAAGGTATAGTCTTTTCAGCAGCACATCATGTTTCAGTGAGAAATGTTCCACTTTTGGCATCTGAAAAGATGATAACTGTAAGTTCACATGATATCTAACCTACTGAGCCCCACACCAAAGTCTAAGATGCATGCATGTGACCATATATTAGCACTACACACAATAATGTAAAATATACATAGCGATAGAAGGGATTTCTTGATCTACCTCCAGCGCTAGAGTGAAGCTCTCATCCTCCCGTAACAGCACATTTCTTCTTTTATAGCACCCTGCAAGTACTTTATCTTTCACTAGTAATTTCTGAATTCTTCAGATGCATTCTAATCACCACTGTCTGAGTGAAAAAAAAATCTTCAAGCTCTGTCTCACAACCTTTAGAGTATACTCTCTTGTTCTTACACATTATGGGGGTTTTCCACCACCTCCCAATATCACTTCAAATTTTCATACTGCAATCTTACAATATTTGAGCATTTTAATATCATAAAGGATTAAATTCCACATCTAATTTGATTTTTAAACAATGCCTTTCTCTGTTGAGTTCTTTTCTATTGAGTTTCATTCCCCTGATGCAGTACTTTGCACATCCTTGTAATGATTCCAGGTTATGATTGTTGTGTTCCTCTAAGCTTCCCATTCCCCTTTCACCCGTATCCCACTCATAGCCAGCCTTAGGCATAGGCCAGCTAGGTGGCTGCCTAGGGTGCTGTTGTAGCAGGGGCACTTTTCCAGTAATCTGGATGGTGTAAGTAGACCAGGATGGGAATGCCAAGTGGTGTGAGGTGGTGCTATGGAATCCTTTTGCCTAGGGCACCAGATGAGCAAAGACTGGCCCTGATCCTACTGTACCTTAATTCTGCCATATGACTCAATCTATCATTAGTAATGACATGAAATGGGGTTGATGCAAGCAATAAAGGGCGTGCTACCTAACAATGACCTCTCCTTTCTCTAAAGCACTTTCTAATAGTTATAAACCTGTTGTTCTGAATTCTTGACCAACATGCTCCTGGACAGGGTATTGCATTTCTTATTTTTTATTTATTTATTTTTTTGTGGGACTATGCCAAAATTCTTGCTAAACTATAGGTCCATTAATCTTTATTAGGCATAGGGTACCAGAGGTCATTGAGAGCTGTAATCCAACTGCCCCAGAGTCATACAGTAGACAAATGGAAGCTGAGGGGGGGGGGTCGATCCTTGGAAACAGCTCATAACATTATTTATGTAGGGCACGACAGGTGTTAATACTTTGGTTATAGGTTCATAGGTTCATAGGTAGGTACTAGGCTATCGGCCCTGGGGCCTATACAAGCCCAGCCAAAAAGGTACCCTGGCTTTTGGCACCCAAGAAAATTATTTTCATGTGCCACTGTCGAGCAGAGCAACAGAGGTGATCCCCGGGGTGAATTTCCTATTTCCCATCCAATCATCAAGATTTTTCTTGAAGAGTGCTAATGAGGAGCTTTGTTTGATATAGACAGGTAGTTTATTCCAGAATATGGGAAGTCTCTGGGACAGGAATCTATCCCTCCGGCATGTTCTGTTTATTGTGGTGACAAGGTTTAGGTCCCTAGAGCGTCTAGCTCAGAGGGATTGGGATTTCTTTAAGTGGACCATGCCCAACAGCTCTGGATTTGACATAGCTTTGTATGTTAGGCAGAGATCACCTCTGAGTAGACGATATGCGATGGAGTAAAGCTGGAGTTTTTTGAGACGGTCTGCGTAGGGTATCTGTTATGTAGACATTCATCTTATTTTGAAAGCTTAAATATTTTTCTGTGCTTTCTCAGTGTACACTGATGATGATGTGTATTTAATTATTTAGCTATGTTTAGTATTAATTTCTGGGTCCATCCTTATTTACATATGAGACATACAGCAGTAAGGCTAAGTATAGACTCTGCATAATAATAATAAGCTGCTAGTAATTAGTACAAATATATGTTGGACATTGCTCATGCCACTTAAAATTCACAGAAATTATTTAGATAATATGTGGAGCATCTGAACAGGAAATGATCTCAGGTTGGGAGAATGTATCCAACAATTCAAACATGCAATTCTAAGTCTGCTTTGTATGGAGGCATTCCAGCAGTTGCTTTTTCATTGAGATATGGTAATACAAACTGATTTTCAGGAAAATTAAATTAATGTATTAGGCTGCAGATCATCAGACTGGTTCCATCTTAAATGCGTGTGTATGTGCACACACACATGCACACGTCACACACACACACACACACACACACACACACACACACACACACACACACACACACACACACACACACACACAGTTTCCTAAATGCCATAGTTTTGAATGTTTTTTCAGCATTTATCAGCTATTTAGGAGAGTGCCAGCAGTAACAGCATCATTGTGACATGATGCAACACATATTTTTTCACTTGGGTGTTAATCCCCTAATATATCTATTAAAGATTTGAAGTCTAAAGTATCATAGGTGATGTCCTTGATAAGAAAACCATGTGTTATACTCACATGGGTGGGGAGTAGGGTGATAATATAAATTTAGTTATCAAATTTTCTCAAGCAGCATATAAAATAAAGGAGTAATTGCACTCACATTAAACAACTTTATTATTGAGTTCTGGAATAAATATAGGGGATTATGTCTGGGTTTCTGATCATACCTAGCTTGTTATACATTCAAGAAGTGGATGTCAAAAAATCCACCTCAACAACAAATCTAGAGAAGTGAATATTGACATCTTTGTTGAGAATGCATCACAACTAGGTTATGCTCAGACAGAGCTGATTATATTTTTTGGGATGCCTGGATCACATGCTATAAAAGTAAAGGAAATCCAGGAGCAGTAAGTGTTTTATAGCTTTCAAAGCTGTGACACACTTACCACTGCCACACAGTGACCACCACAAAAGAATAAAAGGAAGAGCAAACAACATACTGTTAACACTTCACTAAACTTTACAAACAAATTCTGAATGAAATGGTTAGCAGGTTTGCTGTGGAAGCTGTTTGTACTTAGTACCACTCTTCTGTCTTTGCTGCTGGTCCCTGTTAATTCTGTTTGTAAGAATACAGCTTATCAGTAATGATGGGTGACAAATCTGTCATTTCCCCAGTTCTGGAGTGCAATCATAGCACTCCCTGCACCACACAGAGAATTATAAGCAGGCCTCTGATAGGATCATGAACAGGTTGTTATGTATTAAAAATGTGGATATCAGGGACCACCTCTACCCTGTTAAAATCTAACTCCTCCTTCTCATACTTACCCTCTCATTTCTAACACATTTCGCAGCACTCAGAACCCACAGACTCAGTGTAATTAATAAATCCATTAACATCAAACTCAAGCCTTGACAAAAAATCAAAAAATTACTCAAATGTATCAGCTAGCCTAGTTAATTCACATCCTTTACTACTAACAAAATGCAAAATTTTACTGCCCCATTGTAATTCCATAATACTCTACCTCTCAAAACCAAAATCTAATAAAGTTCAAATAAGCACTATATACTATTCCTCCCACTGCTCTAACTTACCCCAGTGTGGTGACATCCACCCAAACCCTGGTCCTACTTCAACCACCCTTTCTTTTGTTAAATCATAATCTAACAAGCTATTTCTAGTCACATTAAACCTACGTAGCATGTGCAAGAAAATAACAGACTTACATGCCTGGCTATCTCAACATACCCCTGATATACTTGCAATACAGATCCATGGCTAAAGCCAAAAACACAGGACACCAAACTACTCCTCCTCAGGCTTCAATATATTATGGTCAGACAGAATTCATAAAAAAATCAAGTGGGGTAGCTTAGTCTATCCCAGCTCATACACAATGGTTCTCTTCTCCAAGCCCATCCCAAAATTTAGTAATGCAGAACTCCTCATAGCCTTCTTAAAACTTAATAAAGCTAAACAACATTGCATTGTAGCCCTTTACATCCTCCCTGTTCACAACATCCCCATACTAGAAGACATCCTGTCCTGGATGTCTCAAAATATATCCAATTAAGCAATTATTATGGGTGACATTAATATCAATTGGCACTACCTAACTTCAGATTAACCAGACAGCAGTATAAATCTTTTTGGATTAACACAACTAATTTCCACACCAACTAGAATTATTAAAAACAATAACTCTAGATTGGATCCAAGACACAGATCCAAATAAACATTCCAACTGCAGCACTCTCCCTGACACTTTAAGCGACCACCTACTAGCTTAAACTTATAGAACAACCACCCGTTACCAAAACACCATAATTATAAAACCTCCCACAATCTAATTAACTTCAATCCAGGCCTCTTTCTTAATATACTACAAATCCTAAACTCATCTACACTGAAAACATTACCCCTAGATGATGCAGTTAACTACTTTAACAAGCTCTTTTTGGATACCTATCTATAGAACACACACACACACACACACACACACACACACACACACACACACACACACACACACACACACATACACACACACACACACACACACACACACACACACACACACATATATATATATATATATATATATATATATATATATATATATCTACTAACATGGCTCACTAACTCCCAACTCATTCTAAATCCCAACAATACAAAGCTCCTTCTCTTTTACCCAACAAGAGCCCCCTCATCTTCCCCTTGTTTCAATATACTATCCAAAAATAAAACTGTTATCTCCCCAATAACTCACAATAAACTACAAGGAGCTGAAATTGACAATACCTTGACATTTGATATTCACATAGCTCAATCCGTTAAGAAGATCTACAAAAAAATAGGCCTACTATGCAAAAACAAACAATTTCTAACAAGAAACACAAAATAATACTATTGCTTGTACATACCTCTTGCCAACCCTCCTATATGCCTCCACAATTCTTACCAACCTCCGCAAAACTGATCTAACCAAATTGGTATCGTGTTACAATAAAATTCCCAAATTTGCCACTGATGTCTCCCATAGGACACATCACTGTATAGCAGTTAGAAATATAAATTGCCTACAACTTCCTCAACTACTATACATTAATCAACTAACATTTGGCCACAAAATACTGCACCAAACTGAAAAAAAACAGCTCTTCAAAATCTTATACAACCCTACACCACTTCCAAAACCCTCCATTCCAGTAACAAACTTCTCCTAGACATCATTACAGCCAACAATTCAGCCGGGGACTCACTCTTCTAAAACGTCATCCCTAAAATATGGAATAAACTGTCAACCCCAATAACCTCTACCTGTTCTCCACTAAATTCAAAAATCTCCTAAAATCACACTTAATAAGCACCTGGCTCTGCTCTTGCAACTGTCATGGAAAGGCCTTACCTCA
This sequence comes from Protopterus annectens, assembly GCF_019279795.1. NCBI lineage: Eukaryota > Metazoa > Chordata > Ceratodontiformes > Protopteridae > Protopterus > Protopterus annectens. The sequence goes on along the minus strand of NC_056751.1, from coordinate 79,584,653 downwards.
GTCTCTCTAACTTATTTCTTTTGACTGTTACTTTACTCCAAAATTTGACCTCTATAGTACCTAAAATAATTCTCTACTGTATGGAAAATAATTCTCTTCTCATTAAACTGTATATATGCATTTAGGGCACACGATGAAAATGCTCTCACTTCAATTGTATATATTCATGTATGATGCATAAGGTAAATGTCTACTTCGTAAAAACTGCATTGTCCACTATTATGTAACTATTGTTTGTGAATACTTCTGTAAGTCCTTACATACTTGTAAACTTCTACTATGTTTGTATTCTCTTATAAATGGAGCTTTTCTCCACAGGCCTACACTGAAAAAGGACCTGTGTCCAGTCGGACTTTCCCGGTCAACAAATTTAAAATAAACAAATAAATAAATAAATGCCCTCAATAACCTAGTACCACTTAGAACAAAAAGAACCAAATGTAACCATGCATCCTGGCTAACAAATTCCACAAAAACTCTCCTAGTAAACAGAGACAGAGCTTGGAAGGAATGGCAGACAAACAGAAATGATCAAAGTCCACAAAACTACAGAAATCTATGCAATCAGGCAAAAATGCTCATAACTAACGACAAAAATAAAAAGGCAATACTATTCACAACAGCTTACCAACCACAAAAACAATCCCAAAAAAATTCGGTCAACTACCTCATCCCTTCTCACCCCAGGGTCTAAACAAAGCTCCATCCCATTCACAGACAAGTTTCCAACCTAAATTGCAAAGCTCTTTAACACTCACTTTATAGAAAGTATAGCTACATTGGTCAACACTTCCGTTAACTCCTCTAATCACAATTCCTCAACCAACCTCAACACACCTCCCCCAACAGCCTCCAAACTTACCTCATGTCCATTCCTTCCTGATCAAAACATTGTAACAACAGACCCCAAAATTCCAGCCCTCACATTACATCCTGTCTCCACTAACTTCATATGTAAACTATTTCATAAAATAAAACCCTGCTCTCTTTCTCCTGATAACCTCCCTTGCTAATACTTAAGATCACTGCTGATGCCATTGCCTACCTAGTTATCATTTTCATTACTAGATCCATCACAGAATCCTTCTTACCCTCTGGAGAAAATCCATTACATAAAGGTTAATCTACTGAATTTTCTAATTTCCACCTCATCGCCATCCTATCTCCTCTCTCCAAAATTTTAGAAAAATGTGCTCACAAACAACTTCTTAACCATCTACTCCACAACAACCTACTAACACCCACCCAGCATAGCTTTTCACCATAGTACAACTACTGCACTAGTATCCTTCATGGATGCTATAAACAATGCAAGAGACTCTGGCCAACTAACCTTAGCTCTATTTCTTGACTTATCAAAAGCTTTTGATACCATCTCACATACCAAACTCTTATGTCAATTTTCTTCCCTTGGCCTTTCCATTTCTTCTTTACAATGCTTTTCCAGCTACTTATCTGATAGGCAACAATGTGCAAAGTGGCAAGGATGTCTGTCTCCATATCTAGCTAACAAAAAGGAGTTCCCCGCGGATCCATCCTTGGACCCCTCCTCTTCAATATCTTTATAAATTATCTCCGTACTGCCTCCTGCCAAAGTTCCCTAATCCAGTATGCTGATGATTCAACTCTTATCTCTTCCTCCAACAATATAACACTCAGACAAATAACCCAATCTGCCTTCTCCTACGTTGAGTCCTAGCTCAATAATGGACAACAATTACTTAACCCCAATAAAACCAAACTCCTCCTTTTTAATTCTAAACCTATCTCCTCTGACTTAAGATATTTTCATTAAACAATACATAAATCATTAGGAGTAACAATAAACACAAACTTAACTTCAACCTTCATAAACGTAACACTATCAAAAAAACACATCACAAACTAGGATTGCTCTACCGGCACAAAATCTTTATGGATACAACTGCCAAAACAACATTAGCCACAAGCTACCTGCTACCCTCATTAATATATAGAATCCTGCTATAACAAAATTGCTAAATTTGCAACAGCAGTACCATACATTAAAAGCCATTGCTCAGCTCTTACTCAGCTTAACTGGCTGGAACTACCACAACATCTGAACTGCTTCCAATTAACAATTGCCCATAAAATTATCTACACTCCTGATCTCTGTCTCACCTTAAAAATGATTCTTCAACTCTATACACCTAGCTATACTCTCTGCTCAGAAGACAAACGGCTCTTAATTTTAAACAGATCAAATAATAACACCAGAAAATGTCTGTACTCTTATTTATTGACCACACTATGGAATCCGCTACTATTAGGTATTATAAGTACCTCTCATCTCAACACCTTCAGGGTTAAACTAATAGATTTTCTACACAAATCACATATCTGTCACTACTCCGAATCAACCTGATTTCCATCCTTTTACTTTACCCTAGTTTCAGATAAACCTGTCGCCCACCCCCCACCCCTTTTACTTTCTCTCTCTTCATCCTTTCTCTGATTTATATCTACTAGCACACATTTTCACCTTCTTTGCCACATCCTAGATCCCTTTATTCCCCACTGCTTATACACCAACTCTCGGTGCAACTAAATCAACCTTACATCTTCTTATCTAATATCTCTTCTACTCCTCTTCACACCACTACCTTCCTTCACTGCACTTATATCCAATTTTCCTACTATATTATTAATGTCTTCTGCCACTAAATGAAACTGTATTTACTTAGCTAACATGACTAACTATTTAGTCTAGTCCGATTGCCTTTCACACTTACTCTGTGAGATGTCATCAGGATGCTACTGCCCCTCCTTTACTATTTACCCTATAGACCATGTTTTTGTTAACTTCTCATGTTAATATTTACTTGCTTAATCTTTATGTAAAATTTAAAATGTGTTATAAATGCTTTCCACTTAAATGTATGCATTTTACTTTTCTGTTCATCTATAAGTTTGTGTTCTTTTTCTGTTTCTTATTTTGTTGTTAATGACAAAAATTGTATATTTTCCATTTGTATTGGAGCTTTTCTCTCCGGGCCTCTGCTGAAAATGGCATTCTTATCCAGTCGGACTTTCCTGGTAACCAAATGTCAAGTAAATAAATAAAATAAATTAAAAGAAATGCACATCAAATGCAGAACAAAGACAAACTTGATAGGTGAATCTGGACATCCATGCTAAGTACACGTAAGAAATTGAAGAAATGCAGTCATAATTCTTGTACCACATAGTTAATCTGCACCAGGTACTACCTGTTATAAAAAAAGTTAAAGACCATAATGTATTTACAACTTTGATAGATGAGAAACACTTACAACTGCTCCATAAACATTGGGCAGAAGCAAAGTGTCCCTTTAAGAAAATAATATCTTTGAAAAAGCTATTAGACATTTGATTTGACACATTTTTGCTTGTGCGTGTGTGTGTGTGTGTGTGTGTGTGTGTGTGTGTGTGTGTGTGTGTGTGTGTGTGTGTCTAACAACTTTTAAAGTTGTTAGACCTTCTTGCTACTGTTCTTTTATAGTAGGCACTGAGGCACTGTTACATACTAGTGCAAGATTAAAGCTTAATAGCACTGAGGGGTGTTCAAAGTTTGTAGTGTATGGAGTGCTGTGATTACATTGTGAAATCAGGAAAAATACAGGCTTGTAAAGTACTTTTATGATGCAAAAAGGTGCTTTACAGGTTTTTGTAAAGTACCTTTCAGCACTTTTAAATGTTCTAGTCTCCCACTAGAGTGTAAGAGTAGCCAGCATCAGCCACCACAGAATAGCAGTGTGAAGTGTAATAGATTTAAAAGCTGTTAGATACCTCATTCCACCATACTCTTAAAATTGTTACAGAGAGAGAGAAGAGTCTAACAGTTTTTAAAGTTATTTCCACAGAAGGACACTCTGCTTCTGTCTGCAGTCTACACTTCAGCAGGAAGGTTTCATGCTATTAAAAGTTAAACACAGTGCTGCTGTACATTTTTTATGCACCTTGTTTTACGTGGAGCAGATAAACCTCCATGCCATGCAAAGCATTTTTATCAGGTCTCTCTGATCATAACTCACTTGTTATTTGCTCTTGACATGGTTGCCAAGATTTACCTCAAGAACAGAGTGAAGTAAAAATCTCATGATGAATTTCTTGACATCTATGCCCAAAACATGTAAGAACATAAACTTGGTACTCCATTGCCTACAAAAGTATTATGACTGCTAATACTGTTGTTAAAATTTATCTTATTTTTTCTGTTTTCTTTTTTAAACAAAACAGTATCAGAAACACAAATTAACTGCTTTCCTGACCACAGCAGGTCGTTTAAAATGATATATTTGCTTAGTGAATTGCAGGGCAGTGGTAAAAAACAATTTCTTTGCTTCAGATATATTGAATCAAGTATGTGAGGTAAAGTTCTTATTATTTCTGTTTCATAGAATATTTCACATATAATGAGATGTGAATATATTACCTTTGCCATAAAAAAATATACAAGATATTTTCAAGCATACATCACTTCAAACTTGCCATAGATGAGAACATACCAAATGAAGGGCCAGATTCAGGAAGCCTCCGTGTAAGAGTTATAACTCTTACACGGAGGCTGCAGTTAAACGGTGTGATGTCAGCATGTCATGCATATGCATGAGGTGCATAAGGCATGCTGAATCACACCGTAACTCTTACACGGTCCGTGTAAGAAAGTAGGGGGCGTGTCCGTAGACACGCCCCCAGAAGTCTAGAATGGCTGAAAGTAAACAGCCACGAGGGAAGCCATGGAAATGTGAATAACCACACTACACAACACATGCCCCCACAGACCAGCAATGTAAAAAGTGAACAGATGTTGTAAAATGAAAATAAAAACTTTTTATTTTTTTTAAACCCCGTAAATGTGTGCTACTGTGTGCGCTCGTGTAAGCGGGTGTGCTACTAGCGCAACTGCAGTTAGCAATCAGTGGAAAAGGATATAAGAACTAAATATACAAAGTAAGCCAAGAAGTAATAGCATAGCTGTAGAGTTGTCGGCTTGAAAGCAGGCAGGCAAGGTTCGAGCCCACACAACAACCTTTTTTTTTTTTTTGTAAATAAGCACTAAAAAGGCCCCGGACAGTATAGTACAAATGTAAAAGTATTCCCTTTTGTAAAATGGAATGAAATGGAGCATATGTTTTCAAGTAATACAATAATAAAACATTTAGAAATGTACTGATAGCTAAACTGCAGTGAGACAGAGTGCCCGTAGCTAAGTAGTGTTTCACAAACTGCAAACTGCTTGCCCATAGCTAAGGACTGGTTTAACAAGCTCAAACTGTGTGCAACTAGCTGTGCTGAGTTTAACATGTGTGGTACTAGCCAATTAAGGTGTAACCCAGCGCACACCGTTTGCGCGACGCTCCCACAAGCTAACCAGCGGTGCGCATGCGTGAGCTCCGCGCAAACGAGCGCAGACCTGGTTTTAAAGTGTTTAAAAGTGCTTTAGGCATGATTGATTGACAGGTCCTGAAGTCATTTCTAGACAGTCATAAAATTTAAAATTCAGTGGTCAGATTCGAATCCAGGATACCATGCACTAGAGTCAAGGTACTAAATCACTAAGCCATAATAGCAGTACATAGAAATGCAGAAATAGCATATAAATAGGATATAAGCCAAAATGGAGCATGATAAAGCAGTTTCTGTAAAGTAGATACAATTCTAAACTGGCCAATCATAGAAATGTGCGGGAAAATCGGCATATATAAGCCCCATAGGCAGGAATACACAGCAGAAACGATTGTAGAATAGACCTGCAGGCAAAATGAGTGGAGTAGGGGAGGGACATTGCTTTCGAGCACAGCGGTGGGGCATTGAGGAGTCCAGATACATGGTCTGGCTCCTAGTTCACCATCATGAGGCCCAACTCATACAGGGCCAGGTCTCATGGGGAGCGTACAGGGCGGAGGCATGGGACCAGTTGGCTCATGATCTGACCAGTGCTACTGGCATTCCACGCACTGGTGAGCGGGTCCGTCACCACCATGCGGACCTGAAGCGATGTAAGCAAGACCAGTTGACCCAATGGATCCAGGAGGCCCGGGATATGCCCAATGCCCCACTACTGAGTAAGTTACATTTTACATATGTATGTAAGGAATTCAACTAGCTGATACCAAGGAGATGTGTATTCCAATATTACTTGTGTTGTATTACAGCTGCAAGTGTCCACTCTGCAAATTGAATGGCACATGAGCGCAGACTGGTGCGGCTGCGCCACCATGCAGGTTAGTAACCCCACCTAGTACTTGTAAATAAATATTATAGTGTAGCACGTAGCAGAACACTGCAGTGTATTGAGTAAAAGTAATAGAATGTGCAAGCAGCAAGTAAAAGTCTGCAGGTATGGCTGCAACAAGTTCATCAGTATGCAAGTGAAACTGGAAATATAAGTGATAGAAATAAACAGTGCTGTAATACAGATGTCCCACCATTAATTAAATGTAGTATAACCTGCAGTAGTCTCAAGAGTACAGCTTCAGAAGCTGAGGTAATCACAGGTGAGATATATCCCCTGTTGAAATGCTGAATCATGACAGAAGTGAGGCTGCTGGAAAGTGTTGGAATCCCTACAGGTCTAATATGTGAACAAAGCTTAGAAGTACCAACCCGAACTGTGAAATTGCAGGATGTGTGAGAGTGACAGAAAGGGTCATGTATCAATGAATAACGTAGTAATAGCACCTGAATATATAAGCTTCAGTGTGGTTCTACAGAAATAAATGCATGTGGGAATTAAAACTTAACATCCCAAACTGATTTCAGTGTGTCTGACTCTTGAATGTTCAGGCCAAACTCTGTATATGGTGATCACAGTCAGCAATTTGCAGATAGAAGGAATGATTGTCTGACATACTAAACATCCATAGCTGTCCCCTGCCCTGTCATCAAAGTGTAGCAGGATGATGTATCTGATCAAATTCAAAATAACTAGGATAGTGATGTATCTGTAACAGGTCTAGCATGACAGTCAAGTAAGAATCATTTGGAAAGTATCACCGACAGGTTAATTGTGTTTCTATTACAAATGCATATCAATGTATAATTTATGAATGTGTCATCATTTTCTTTCTCCACCCCACCCTATAATTGCAAATTAAAAAAAACACTAAATATTGGTATGTGAACATTTCATTAACCATGGACATTTGTCCTGTTTCAAAAATATATGCATGTCTCTTGTTGCATGTGCCCTGGTCATACCTGCAAACTGGCAAACCTGATGGCCTGTTGCCATTAATTAACCCTGCATGTTGTTCAATTGTGTATTTCTGTTGAAACAATGCATGTGATATTGATATGCCCGTTGTTCAATGGTGTTAATATCTGGGTGTTTGTTTAATGGGAATACCAATGCATGCTGTTACAACTAATCTGAATGGAATAATATGCCACTAACCCAAACTAACATAACATACACACAAACCTAGAATGCTTGGGAAGGCAGGTCCCAGCGGACCCACCTCTCCCACCTCAGCTGGCGACTACACCTGGCACTAGTGCCCAGGCTGGACCCTCCTCCGGTGGCCCTGTGCCACCTTCGGGTGGAAGCGCTGCAGGGGATGGGGCCCGTCCCCCCTCTGCAAGTGTGGCCGGAGGAGCACGTCCACTCACCCTCCAAGGTGTCCGGTCTGTGGTGTGAAGGGAGATCCAAGACTCTGTTCTTGGGCCCCTACGCCAGCTTGAGGCCCAGGTGGCACAGCTTACAGGCTTGCCCGTTGTCCTGCCTGCACAGCCCCCAGCACAGCCCCGTCCTGGGCTGTGAAGGAACAGTGGCAACTGCCTATGGATGGGGATATCAGTTCCACTGTTGCCATCTGTGGGCTCATGTGCCATGGATATCCCAACCTCCATCCCCGTCAATTGTGTAACCCCCCCACATGTGTCATACACCGTCCCTGTATGCGTCTTGTCTGTCTTGTCTGTTAACCTACCCAACCTACCTCCCCAGCTATACCGACTACCTCACCTGACATACCACTCTCACCTGATAAAAAAAAAAGGGCACTCTGTACCCACAAAAAAATTACGCCCCATACATAGCTGTCCATGTTGCACACATGTCCGCTGGACATTGAAACTGTTAATTACAGTTGGCTGTACAACAGGTATTAATGTTGTCCTGACACCTCTCAGGGGTGGAAGGTTCCAAATTTCATACCAAATTGCATACAAATCCACAGCTGTTGCTGAGAAAGACATGGGCAGCTATGGGCCTCACCTACATCCTTCCTGCACATTCCAAGCTTGTTTCCCTACTGTCTTATCCTCTTTGTGACCCCTTTTTCACCACTTTCCTGTCAACCCTTTTTCTTTTCTTTCAAAGAAAATAGCACAGGTGTGCGCTTGTGTGCGCGGAGCTCAACGCCAGTGCGCATGCGTGAGCTCCGCGCAAACGAGCGCAGACCTGATTTTAATTTGGCACTTTTGATTGACAGGTCCTGTACTCATTTCGAAAGAAAAATAAATATCCACTGTCAGTCTTGAACCCAGGACCTTGGTAACACTAGTCTGTATGACCTACCACTAAGCCATGACTCTCATACAAGAACATAGTGCTAAAATATATATAACATTTATTTTATTTTTATTTTATTTAACATTTGTTGACCGGGAATGTCCGACTAGGTTCCACAGAGCCTGTTTTCAGCGGAGGCCCGGGGAGAAATGCTCCAGATGCATGTCTTTGGAATGTGGGAGGAAACCGGAGTACCCGGAGGAAACCCACGCAAACACAGGGAGAACATGCAAACTCCACACAGAAGGAACCCCAGCCGAGAATCGAACTGGAGAACCTCTTGCTGTGAGGCGACAACGTTAACCGCTGCACCACTGTGCCGCCCGAACATGTGATAGTAGGAATCAATAGAAAGGTAATATAGGATGTGTACTACCCAAAGCATGTCAGGTAGATTTTAATGCCTGAATTACTGGATTCCCACACTAGTTTAGTGTTCACGGAAACAGTCCTGCTAATTGTTAGCTTGTACATAATAATGTGAGGTAATGTTCATATATGAAAGTATTATATGTACACATATGTATATATATCTATATATATATATATATATATATATATATATATATATATATATATATAAATATATTAACACATGTGAAATATAGTGGTAGGTGTCAGTAGTCACGCACACTCACTACAGGAAACAGTGAAAATAAATGCAGCAACCACAATCTACAACACAGCCTGACTACTGTGAGACTTAATAACCCTTTTAACTGCATAAAGGTGCCTTCAGCACTTTGATTGACAGGTCCTATACTTAGTTTTGAAGAAAAAATCCATACTATCAGTTCCAAACCCAGGACCTTGGTAACACTAGTCTGTATGACCCACCACTAAGACATAACTCTCATACAAGAACATAGTGCTGAAATAAATATTACATGTAATAGTAGGAATCAATAGAAAGGTAATATAGGATGTGTACTACCCAAAGCATGTCAGGTAGATTTGTAATGCCTGAACGACTGTATTCCCATACTAGTTTAGTGTTAACAGTAACAGCCCTGCTAATTGTTAGCTTGTACATAATAATGTAAGGTAATGTACATATATGCAAGTATGTATATGTACACATATGTACATATACATATATATATATATATATATATATATATATATATATATATATATATATATATTAATACATATGAAATATAGTGGTAGGTGTCAGTATCCATACACACTCACTACAGGAAACAGTGAAGATAAATGCAGGAACCAGAATCTGCAACACAGCCTGACTCCTGTGAGACCTACTAACCCCTTTAACTGCTTAAAGGTGCCCCCAGCACTCTGATTGATAGGCCCTATACTCAATACGAAAGCAAAATATAAGCATACTAGTAGGCCCTACCACAACACCATTGTAACACTAGTCTGTATGACCTACCAGTAAGCCATGACTCTCATACAGGAATATAGTGCTAAATAAGTGGAACATGTAATAGTAGGAATGAAGATAAAGGCAATATAGCATGTGTACTACCCAAAGCATGTCAGGCAGACTGTTACTGTCCCACTTACTGGATTCCCATACTAGTGTAGTGTTAACAGAAACAGCCCTGCAAATTGTTAGCTTGTACCCAATATTGTCAGCTAATGCACATATATGAAAGTATGTATATGTACACATATGTATATATAGCAATACATAATAAATATAGTTGTAGGTGTCAGTATGTATACACACTCACTACAGGGAACAGGCAAGAGAAATGCAGCAACCTGAATTCACAACACAGCATGAAGCATGAGAGATGTACTAACCTTTACACTCACAGAACAATGTCAACAGCATACCAGCATGGTCCACACCCTTACAATCTGAAAGGGCAACGCCTATCTCACATACCCTTTTATAGCACTGTCCTGAAATCACAGTGAGACATGCAATCAGTACACAACTGGCTGTATGCAATTAGCCAATGCTGCCTTACAATTGGTGCAGAGGCCATCACATGGACCTATGCAGATACCTACAAAAGCATCCAGTACCCACACTCCACACATGCAATACAGTCATTGCACAAAACCTACTGATAAAGAGAGAGAGAGACAGAGAGAGTAATAAAAAATATACAGACAGCCAGCAGCAAAACCTGCAGCAGCAGCAGCAAACAGCAAGCAGCAAGCAGCACCACTGACACAGCAACAGCTGCCACAAACACAGGGAATGCAAAGTAGCAGGTTAATACTGTGTTTACTGTGACACCTCCAAATGTATCATAGTTCACTATCTATAGGTATGTCCATGAGATAGGTTGTGTGTACATAGTCCTGAAATATATACATATGTAATATTGCTGTACATGTTGCCCATACTTAGAACTTCCATAGCTTAGAACACAAGGCCAGTTGTGCATATGATGCAGTAGTTACCAGGGTCAGTAGAGGTTACTCCTCATTGGTGTGGGACCACTGTGTATGTATGGCACTGTTCAGGTGCATATCCTGTAGTATGGCCAGAGGATTAATATCAGTCTGTCATGTGGTGCTATGTCCCCCAGGGGTGAACGTAGCACACATCCAGGGATACCATTTCATAACAGTGATGCTATGTGTTCTGCAATGTTGAGGGTGGCCCTCACCTGGACATGTGAGAGGATAGGGAGGTTACAGTCATCTGTCATAACTAATTCCACTTGTGTAGGAGAATGGGGGGGGGGTACCTGCACCTAAACTGTCTGCAACAATGTTGCCAATATCTGTGCATTTGGTGAATGTGACGCATCTTAACACTGATGACCACAGATGCCTTGCCTTCATGTGAATCTGCCCTGTGCTGCAGTAGCCTCCTGCTATTGTTATACAATGTGCCTGTATCTGTAGTCCACTGGACAGGATAAATAAGTGGTGTGCATACATTCTGGGTTCGGACTGTTATGCAGGCACAGGCACGTATGGAAAGGTACACCAGACAGGGTCTGAGGGAGCTGAGAGCATGTCGCACAGCCATGACAGACGGCATGCGTGACGTTGTGAATGCTATCCGTAACTGCACAGATGTCGTTGACAGACATTGTGGGGACATACAACAGCTGCTCCACAACCAAATGTCCATGGGCCAAGGCGATGGTGTGCATTTGCGACGTCAACGTGGCCGTATGCCAGCAACAGCACCAGCTGGCAGTGGCCGCGGACGACAACAGGCCCACTCACGCACCTCAAGTGCCAGCACCAGCAATGCTGGGTCTGTGCTGTCATCAGGACGCCCCAGGAGACCACGTGCACGTGGCTCTGGACAGTCCCAACAGGGAACTGTGTCCAGTAAACACACCCCCGCTTCCGATGACAGTACCCAGTCTGGGTTAGTACTGGATACGGCCCGTAGCACCCCTGCCAGGCACAGGTACAGTGTCCGTGCCCACAGACACTGATCTGGATGACCTGACAGGTGCAGTCTGTGGCTGTCCACAAAACCCTGTACATGGCAGCCATTATGTGGGACTGTGTGCGTGCTTACACACATGCAGAAATCTAACACCTAGGGCAAACACATACACACACACACACTGCACCAACACCGGTCCACCCTGTACTGCTGCCCCTCACAAACACATATACACACACATGTCAATTGGTGTTACCAGTGGCTGGCTTGGGCATACCTAACCCACACCCTGTGCATATGATGACACTGTGTCACCTCCTGCATACTACAACATTGGTACAGGAACAGGTAAACACGTTGCTGATGCACAGGGTGACTACATAGATGTGTATAAGTAGTAACATGTTGGTAACTGTTCACTGTTCCACTATGATTGTGTGTATATCCCAGCAGTCCTGCTGCAGTAACTGTATGAATGTCCTCAATTGTTATCTGCACCCATACTACTTACCAAAGTGTACCAGCTGCACATCATCACATGCTACCATTGACTATGGGAATGCACATCATGTGCTGTTATGTAGATTCAGCTATATGTATCTGTTCTGTCACACATGCATTTACACACACCCTGCTACCCCCACACATGCACACGCTCACCTGCCATTTCCATTATTTATTACCCTACATGAGTAGCTGTCGATACATGACAGGTACACATTTGAGAAGTGCACTATGTTGATTATTACCGATTTCCTCCTCTCTACCTGTACTCACAGGGTGCAGGCAACCTCATTAGTTCAAAGGTGTAATGTGCATCAGGTACTGTGGTACCCTGATTGCCACATCAAACATGTTTCCCATACGGAAATGCACACACAGACACATCCCACATCCACACACTTGCCACATTCAGGCTTCAAAACACTATCTAGGTATATTCTGGTACATGTGCGTGTTACAGTAGCATGTAACACTATACTGAGTACTGGCAGTTGTCTGTTGTCATGTTGTTTGTATAGAGTAAAAGGATTGTTCGTTTATCCTACTTCGTGTTGTGGACATTACTTGAAGAAGTGTTACCTTACATGTGTTATTGGTACCACCACCTTCTCTTTTGTAGTTTTGTTTGTATAGGGTGCTGTCAACACCACTGCTTGTTAAGGGAAATGTGCACCCTGCAGTGCATAGCCCCATTTGGCAAAAGCCACACCCCACCCCCACCATTGTGCACACACACTAACCACACCCACAGTAAAACACATACTTTCCATTTGCAAGATTCAAACCCCTACTTAACTGTGTTATGACAGTAGAGGCAGACACATTAGCAGAGTGTGCTATTTGCATTAGTGGGAGAAACCCTTTCTAATGCTGTACATACAGGGTGCTGACATCATCTGTGTGTAGGAGGAGGGATGTGCACCCTGTAGTGTGTTCTCCCAGTTGGCAAAAGGCACTTATCCCTCCCAGCATTATGCACACGCACAAACCCCACTCATACATTCCCTTTGCAGGATTCAAACCTCTACCTAACTATGTTATGACACCAGAGAAAAACACATTAGCAGAGCACGCTATACGAATTACTGGAGGACTTTAATTCAGGTAATATAGTTATAGAGTCCTGACATCATCAGTGTTTCAAAAGGAGAATCTGCATCCTGTAGTGTACTGTCACAGTTGCTAATAGGGGCATTTCCCACACACACATTGATGTGTTCGAGGTTTGCATATGTGGGGGATCCAGTACTCCAGTGTGATTAGTATATGGTTCGATTGCAACAATGAGGGATATACTTCCAGTGGTGAGCATTTTGTACTCATGTTTGTGATGATCAGGTCTAGTATATCTGCCCCTCTTGTGGGAAGGTTGATTACCTGTTCCATAGCTAAAGAGTGTCTGATCTATGGGAACCCTAGAGCTTGGGTATTGTGGCTTGTGAAATGTTCACAGTCTATGTTTGGGTAGCTGACATCACCCAGTATGATGGTGTTTGCAGATAAATCTATACTCTCCTGTGTGAGCATGAAGGCTGTGTGGGAGTCCTGAGTTTGAGAGGGTGCTGTAAGAGCTCCTCTGTGTCTCTTTCCATGTGGTCCAGGGAGGTACGTCTCAGGTTGTCTGCACCAGCATGGACAATGACTGCCTCATACTTGTACTTGCTGTGGAGTGACCTGTGTGCCTGTGTTATGTGGCACATTCTATCACCCGACAGGTAGCTAAATGTGACCCTCACCTTGCTCAGTCTGGAGGGCGGGACGTCAGTCAACAGCTCATGTCAAGCATGTTCACACCCCTCATAAATGATGTGGAAACCTTCAAAGGCCCCAGGCCTGTTGAAAATATGGACCAGACTGCAGATACCTGTATAAAGGCATTCTATGGACACATTCAGGAATGCATGGATCATGCAACCACATATGAAAGCATGACCCAATCCTCCAAAGGCAGATGTCCTGTGTGCTGGACACCAGCCATAAACAAACTATACAATAGAAGGATGAAGCCACTACATGATACAACTAACACCCAAAATGTGAAGTCATCACTGATGAGTATTAGAAGACAACTACAGGCACTCATACGATTGTCTAAGGCCATCTTTTAGGGAAGATTCCACAAGCCACTGAGGATAATCACAAGGCTTCCTGTAGTTATGTTAGGAACCTGGGTGGTAATACCCAGATATGCTCAGAGGTAATCCAAGATGTCACACAAAATACAAAACACACAGACATTGCCATCATCCTAGTGGACAGGTTCACTGCTACCTTCTCCCCCCAACACACCAAAAGGGGAAATATGTCTCCCAGCAGAGTGCTGCCCCCCTGACATCACAGATGCTCAGGTAAGAGCTGCCCCCTCCAAAGCAATAAACACTGCATCAATGGGACCAGACAGTGTCCCAGGCTGTGTTCTACATGAACCACAAGAAGAGCTACACCCAGAAATAACACTACTGTTCAATCCCAGCCTTACTACACGATATGTGGCCAAAGAGTGGCGTACAGCAACAGTGGTCCCTCTACATTCAGGTGGTGCCTTAACGGATCCTGGACACTATTCGCCCCATATGTCTGAATAGCTTGGTCTGCAAAGCTATGGCAAGGATCATCATGAACCTCACATATATAGATATTGGGGACCTACAGACATGTCACCATACACAGTTTGGCTTTGTTAATGGCAGATCCTGCCTCTCAAACCTGTTTGATTTCTTTGAAACAGTCACCAAGGCCACTGTCAAGGGGAAGGAGGTCTACACAGCCTACCTGGACCTTGCATAAGCCTTTGATACAATACCCCACTTGTGCATTCTAGGGAAGCTCACCGGTGTACATATTAACCCCTATGTCACTATGGATATTGCACAGTGGCTCAAGGGCAGAACACACATGGTTAGAATTGCTGGGGCCATGTCAGCCTCAAACCAGTTACAAGTGGTGTCCCACAAGGCTCAGCCCTGGGAGCTGTCATGTTCATTATATATTTATCACAGGTACAGGCCAACATGGAAGTACTGTGGCTGAGCAAGTCGCAGATGACTGCAAACCGGACGCCATAATCAACTCTCCAGCTAACACATGCATCCTCCAAAAGGGCCTCTTGCAAACACATGACCTGTGCCACAGCCATGGCCTCAAGGTGAATGACAAAAAGTGTATAGTCATCCCCTTTGTCAAACACAAGGTGACCACAAAGTACCACATATGTGTTAATCCATTAAGTGCAGATGAAGGAATGATGGACCATGGGGTACACAGGTTGATAGCATTCTACCATTTGACAACAACATGGACAAAGTGGTTAGGAAAACATTTTATATGGGTCACATCATCATGATGGGATCCACATGTAGATCAGGGGAGGACATTGTGCCCCTTTACTCATCCCTCATCATGCCCATAATTGACTATAATGACCCTGTCGGCATGCACCTTACCAGACACCTGCAGCAACTGGAAAGACCACATGCGTACCTCGACAAGAGGATCAAAGGGCTCCAACAGATGCCACATACTGACTGGTTAAAGAAACAGCAGCTCTACTCAGTGGCATACTGCCTCTTCATAGGCAATCTGTGCTTGACATATAAAGCCATGTCAAACCCTCACTTAATGGCCATGCTGCACCTCAGAATATCCAGATCCCATCAGGATACACGCTGGAAAGACTTGAACCTCAGAAGTGATATACATAGGACATGCTGGAGGGGCACATTCATACCTCAGAGGCTCCCTTCATTCTGGAATATTATCCCAATAGAGATTAGGCAGAGTCACTCAGTGACTATCTTCAAGAGTGATATTAATGACTGGATGTGACATTGTAGGGTTACCCTGGGTATCACTTATGTGTCACTGTTAGACAGAGGCACAGTATACTAACCTTGGAAAAGGGCATAGCAAGATAGATTTACAATGCATGGTGAAAGCCACACACATTCTGGCTAGGTGGATAAATGCCCTGGGCAGACATCCCTGTATGAACCTATGGACCTATGTATCTTGTTCACCATTGGCCCTATGTGCTGTTAATCACCAATGCTATCTCAATACTATGGTAGCATGTGCAAAGGTCGGTTGTCAGTCACCTCTATGGTACAGTTGTGGAATATGTGAGTCATGTAGTAATGTCACAGCTGCCACATGTACACAGTCAACCCTATCCCCTACCCATGGATGTACAACACATGTATGACATGGCCAAACTGTGGACTAAGCACTCTGAACCCAGTACTGGCATAACCTGTCAGGTGGCATGAAATACTACAGTGACAGCAATACCAGTCTGATGTGGACCTACACTGACAGCAATACAAGCATGGAAACACACCGGGCCATTTGTGGAGCCTAAGGATAGCATCCTGCATGACTGGCAGACACCTCTGCAGCTGGCACACAGGCATACGTTAGGCCTGCACACAGCACGCATAACACATAGCACACAAATCCTGTGTGACAAACAAGCACAGTCTGTACAGCTATACAACACTACTGCTGCAGTTGTGTTAGGTACCTTTATTGTCCAGTACAGTGAGGACATGCTCACCAGGCTGGACAAGGTGTAGGTCACAGTGATATGCTCATGGGGCACTATGGTCCACCACATAACACAAGCATACAGGTCAGTCAGATGCATGGACACATATGACTCAGTCATTGTCCATGCCACCACAGCTGATGTGGGATGTCCCTCACTGGGATACATGATAGGGAACATGGAAGGGATCACTGAGCAAGTGACACAGGCTGGTAGAACCCTGACCTTGGTTGGCATCAGACCCTCACCAGGGATTCTGACATATTACTGAATGCTAATGAATTACTGTAGCTACAACACCCTAGCTGGATGGTTCTTAGCATGCGGTCAATGCATTGCTATGGAATAACGTCTTACCACTCCCACAACAGGTGAAAACATGCAGCACCTGTTCATCAACAACAGGTAGACTACATGCCCCAGACCAGGTGTGTATCCCTCACTACTAGGCTGATAGCATCTACATCTCACACTGTATATACACATCCCACATGCAGCACCTGCACAGCAGACCACAGTCAAAATGTTACCCTGTGCAAATACCATGTATTCACATGTGGCAGGCATCACGCATGGTAACTATTGAAGGTCACAGGTACATATGTGCATTTGGCACACACATACATCATGTGTGCATTGCCATAACTGGTTTAATCAATGTCATGCATTATTGTGAGAGACAACCCGCACACATGGGCATTCTGTGTGGGCAAAACACACGTGGCATGTCTGTAATCAAAAGCCATACATAATTGTGATATCGTCTAGAAAGGGGTATGTGCATCCTGTAGTGTGTTTTCCCAGTTGCCAAAAGGGACATTTTTGTTATACACACTTACCCCACCTTCACACACACTTGTCAGTTGCTGGATTCAAACCCCTACCTAACTATGTTATGACAATAGAGACAGACACATTAGCAGAGCGTGTTATTCGCATTACTGGGAGGTTTCCTTTCTCCTGATATACTTATAGGGTGCTGACATCATCAGAGTTTAGAAAGGGGAATGAGCATCCTGTGGTATGTTTTCACAGTTGCCAAAAAGGATGCGCCTTACACACACACTTACCCTCCTTCATACACACTTGCTGGATTCAAACCCCTACCTAACTTTGCTATGACACTAGAGACAGACGCATTAACAGAGCATGTTATTCACATTAGTGGGAGACTTTCTTTTCCCTGATATATAGGGTGCTGACATCATCAGAGTTTAGAAACTGGAATGAGCATCCTGTGGTGTGTTTACACGGTTGCCAAAAGGGATGTTCTTTTCATGCACACACACTTACCCCCTTCACACACACTTGCCACTTGCTGGATTCAAACCCCTACCTAACTATGTTATGATACCAGAGATAAATGCAGTAGCGGAGCGCGCTATTTGTATTATTGGGAGTATTTTTTTTCTCCTGATATACTTACAGGGTGCTGACATCATCAGAGTTTAGAAAGTGGAATGAGCATCCTCTGGTGTGTGTACACAGTTGCCAAAAGGGATGTTCCTTTCATACACACTTACCCCCCCTTCACACTTGCTGGATTCAAACCCTTACCTAACTATGTTATGACACTAGAGACAGATGCATTAGCAGAGCGCGCTATTTGCATTACTGGAAGATTTTCTTTCCCCTGATATACTTATAGGGTGCTGACATCATCAGAGTTTAGAAAGTGGAATGAGCATCCTGTGGTGTGTTTACACGGTTGCCAAAAGGGATGTTCTTTTCATGCACACTTACCCCCCTTCACATACACTTGCTGGATTCAAACCCCTACCTAACCATGTTATGACACTAAAAACGGACGCATTAGCGTTGTGCGCTATTTGCATTATTAGGAATTGTCCTTTCTCCTGATATACTTATAGGGTGCTGACATCATCAGAGTTTAGAAAGTGGAATGAGCATCTTCTGGTGTGTGTACACAGTTGCCAAAAGGGATGCTTCTTTCATACACACTTACTTACTCCCCTTCACACACACTTGCTGGATTCGAACCCCTACCTAATTATGCAATGACACTAGAGACGGACACACTAGCAGAGCACGCTATTCAGATTACTGAGAGATTCCTTTTCTCCTGATATACCTATAGGGTGCTGACATGATCAGTGTCTAGAAAGGGGACTGAGCATCCTCTAGTGTGTTTTCACAGTTGCTAAGAGTAACATTTGGACTAAGTGTGTGAGCATGCCCAGTTCAGCCTTCCCATGGCATGTTGTGTGAAAGATGTCTCATTCATCCAAGTGTGTGAGCATGCCCAGTGTGAGCTTTCCATATGTTGAACTCTGCAGCCCATCACATTTGTGGATGAGTGTGACCTTCAACAAATACCTCCAGTTTATGGTTGTGTGTTCTGTGCCATGTTGTGTAGTTACTGTCCAAATGCTTTTTGTGTGAACACAACAGGGAGTATACTGTGCCTGCAGGTTTTGCATGGGATACTTTGCACACAATTGTCAACATCCGTTCATACTGACCTAACACTGTAGTACTGTATAGTGTAGTGGTTCAGTACTTTCACTGTGGTGGTCAGTATCCTGGGCTTTAGTCCTATCACTGCTTTACATTTCCATAGTGTGCACAACAGCCTGGTTAGGGTCCACTTGTGCACATCTGCACAAAGGCGGTGCCTCTACGGACCCTGGTAATTACCACCCCATAAGCTTAACACGTCTAGTCTGAAAAGCTATGGAGAGGATCATAATGGAGCTCATAAACAAAGATATAGGGGACATGCAGACATTGGACCCGTCCCAGTTTGGCTTGGTCAAGGGCAGATCATGCCTTTTGAACTTGGTCGACTTCTTCAAAACAGTCACTAAGGCCATTGTTGAGGGAAGGGCAGTCCATACAGCCTACCTTGACCTTGCAAAGGCTTTCGACACAATACCCCACTCAGGTATTGTAGAAGGACCTACCAACCTAAATGTAAACCCATATGTCACAAGATGGGTTGCGAACTGGCTTAAGGACAGGACCCACAGGGTTAGAGTTGCTGGCGCTATGTCAGACTCCAAGCTGGTCACAAGTGGTGTCCCACAGGGCTCAGTCCTTGGCCCCCTATTGTTCGTCATCTACTTCTCAGAGGTACAGGCCATCATGGGAGGACTTTGGCTGACAAGGTTTGCAGATGACTGCAAACTGGGCGCCATAGTGGACAGTGCATCAGACACAGATATCCTTCAGAAGGGACTCACGGACACTGATAGCTGGTGCCAGAGCCATGGCCTGACGTTAAATGCCAAAACATGTATAGTCATACCCTGCGGGAAAAGCAAGGTAACCCCAAGCTACCATATAGGTGGCACTCCTGTAAGCACAGAGGAGATTATCATGGACCTGGGGACTCAGGTTGGCAGTGGCCTTTCTCCTGACACTCACGTTGCTAACGTGGCTAGAAAGACCTTCTACATTGCCCACCTGATCAGGAAGGGATTCACATCCAGATCTAGTGGGGTCATTGTTCCCCTGTACTCTGCACTTATCAGACCAATGATCGAGTACAATGCCCCATTCTGGATGTATCTCACCTGACATCTGCAGCAATCAGAGAGACCCCAAAAGTCCCCCACCAAAAGGATAAAGGGTCTCCAACATCTGTCATATGCTGCCAGATTGAAGACACTCCAGAGGTGACATGTGCCTGACATGCAAGGCCATGTCCAACCAGGAAGTAATGGACATGCTCCACCTCAAAATCTCCAAATCCACCAGAACCACTAGGGCAAGTGACTTAAACCTTAACAGGGATATAAGTAGGACATATTGGAGGGATAGATTTATCACTCAGAGACTCCCTATGCTGTGGAATACAATCCCGGTCCATGTGAGGCAGAGCACCTCACTGGCTCTGTTCAAGGGGAATCTTTACCTGTGGATGGGAGATCTTAGGTTTACCCTGGGGACCGTCTCTGTGCCACTGCTGGACAGAGGCACGACAAACTAATAGACACGGTATTCCATATAATGGGTGGCGTACACCACAAAACTCTGGGCTGGGCTTATACCTGCCTTAGGGCAGATAGCCTAGTATAAACCTATGAACCTATCTGACCATGTTGCATTATGTTCGGATATGAACTACTTACAACAGCCTCATCCAACATCAGTAGTGTATTCCACAACATAGGTGTACATTGGCAAATACTACCGATGTGCCCTAGGCCATTTCTAATGCTAGTCTGAGAGTGTGTTTGTCCTTCGACACATTGTAAGTGTAGTTTGCCATGACATATGTCTTGTGTAGTATACTGTGCCTCTGTCTACCTGTGACATAACATTGATACCCAGGGTAAACCTACCGTCTCCCATCCACTCATTAAGATTCCTGTTGAGGAGAATCAATGAGTGACTCTATGGATAACCTGTACTGGTAGTTTACTCATGCGTGGGGGTGGCTTCTGTGTTATGGATAATGCAGTACATCTTGTCCTATGTATGTCAGTGCTGGGGTTCAGGTCCCTCATGTGCATAGCTCACTGCCATTCAGATTGTACAAGGTGCAGCATGTTCATTGATTCCAGCTTGGACATGGCTTTCTACATCAGGCACAGCTTGCGTCTGGGTGGCCAGCATGGCAGTGTGTGGAGTTGCACTCTGTTTAATCAGGCAACACATTACATGTGTTCAAGCTCTTTGATACTCCTGGTGAGGTACTGTTGTGGACTTTACAGTTGATGGAGGTGTCTGCTGAGGTACACCCACAGGGGCTGTTGTGGTCATTTGTAACGCTGATGAAGGATAACTGCAGAACCACAATGACCTCCCCTTATCTAGATGTCATAACCTTCATGATTACGTTGGTATATGGATTGTTTCTGTTAACACTACAGCCACATGTTTGTCCTATGCAGGATATCTATCCCCTTGTGTACCCAGGTCCGACATTACATGTGATGTATGTAATGGATTAACACCTATGTGGTAATTGGTGGTCACTTACTGTATATCCACAGAGGTTGACTATACAGTTGTCTCCATTTCACATGCTGACATGGCTATGGCACGGTTGTCTGTTTCTATGTGGCCCTTTTGTGGGACGCTTGTGTCAGCTGGAGTGTCAGATATGTTAGGCGGTTTGTAGTCCTCTGCAAACATGTTCAGGCACAGTCCTTACATGTTGGCCTGTACCTATGGGGCATATATACCAGACGGGAAAGGTCCCAGGACCAAGCTTTGTGGGATGCCTGTTATATGTGGTTTGTAGTCTGACATGGCTGCAGCATGTCTGGCCATGTCAGTTCTGTCGTTAGTCTGGTTTGCAACCCCTCTAGTGACATTGGTGTGTATATTTAAGCTGGTGAGCATATCTATATTGAACACGTAGGGTATTGTATGGAAGGTTTTGCAAGGTCCAGCTACACTGTGTGGGCCACATTGCCCACATCAGTGACCTCAATCACTGTTTCAACTGAGTCACACATGTTTAGGGGCGGGGTCTGCACTTCATAAACCCACACTGGCTAGGGTCGGGTGTCAATAGATCCCCAATATCGTTATGTCTGCAGTACATGCTGATCCTTACCATAGCTGTGCAGACCAAGCTTCTCAGGAATCTGTGGTGGTTGTTTTTAGTATCCATTCAGGCAACACCTTTCTTGAGAACACCCACTGTTGTTGTACACTGCTCTTTGGGTACATATCCTGTGGTAAGGCTGACATAATGTCAGGGAGGCAGCGATCTGCTGGGAAAGATATTTGGCATTATGAGGGGGGGGGTTTGCACTGCACCTGTCAGGATGTATGTTGGCAATACATGTGTGTGTTTGGTATGTTGTTTGTAATATTTGTGTGATCCAGAGCATATCCAGGAATTCACAACATGCTTACTACCATCAGTTGCAGCAGCCTTGGAGTTATCCTTAGTGTTCCGTACAATTTGTATCATAATACGTTCATGGGTTCATACTAGGCTATCCACCCTAGGGCATTTGTAAGCATAGCCACAGTGCGTGTGGCTTTTGCCACCCCTTGCTATGTGGATATTATGGCCACTTATGATTTACTTAGCTGTGCCTCTGTCTGGACATGACACAGTAAAGACCCCAGTGTACATCTACAATTATCCATCCATTTTGATAACTTCCTGTTGAAGAGTGTCAGTGAGGGGCTCTGCCTAACATGTAGTGGTATTCTGTTCCAGGGTGAGGAGAGACTCTGGGTTAGGTATCTGTCCCTCCAGCACATCCTATTTGATTAAGTGTTAAGGTTGACATCTCTGACTCACACAGCTCCGATGGCTTTGGGTTTTCTGGGGTGGAGCATGTCCATTACTTCTGTGTTGGACATGGACTTGTACAACAGACATACAATGCCTCTGTGTTGGCAGTATGTGACTGCATTCGGCTGTGGTGTCTACAGCCAGGTGGCATATGAGATATAGTTGAGACCCTTTATGACTCTTGCTGAGGTACCTTTGAGGTCTTTCTAACTGCTGCAGGTGCCAGGTAATGTACATCCCAAATGAGGCATTGTATTACAATATGGTCTGATAGGGGAACAGTATAGGGCACAATGATCTTTGTTGACGTAGATGTGACTTCTTTCATGATACAGTGTCCAATATAGACAGTCTTCCTAGACAAATTGGTGATGTGGCTGTCACATGACAGGTGACTGTCCACTTGTGTCACTAGGTCCCTGAGTACTCCTTCCACACATAATGGTCTACCACCTATGTGGTAATTTGTGTGTACCTTGTTTTGTATTTGGTGGTACATTCATCCTGTCCACTGTCTTCAGGACAGTGGGGTGGGGTTCCTGTGTGTGAGAGTGTGGTCTGTAGCATGATACAGACTGTACAGCAGTCTTGCGTACAGGTAGTTGCACATGGGTGGACTGCAATGACATAGGCATTGTCGGTTAACTGGACGTATGGCTGTCTGTGCTGAATATGGATACTCACCCTCCTTTTATGTTTTGTTACAAGTTTTGTGGCCATAACACATGATATGTGGTATTACCTGGTAGTGCTGGTGTGCTGTCACGAGGCTTGCAGCAGGTGTGTATCACTGGACTGACATCAATGTTCTCCATACTGGGGAGGGCCTCAGGAGCATGCATATTGAGGTTTGCACATCTGGCATTGATCAGCATTACCCTTATGTTTCTTTCCAGTTTGGTTTTCTATGGTGGTGGGTTGTTCTTTTCGGCCTTGCCTACGGGAGGATCTCTGTAGTTTGCAAAGGCCTTACACAATATCCAGACGCTCATGGGTAACAGGTGCAAGCCATCCCTGGGACAGCAGCATGTCTCACTATGGAGTCACCTATTACAACTGTATCAGGCATGTTGTTTCTCCTTCTGTCCTGTGACTGTTTGGCACACCAGCTTTGTGTACTATGTGTTACATGTGCTATGTCTGGAGTTTGTTTTATTGGGTGTCTGCTTTGGAGGCTTGTGTTGGTGTTGTGTGTTTGTAATTAGGGCCTCTGGGAATGTTTTTGTGATTATGTGTGTGGTTTACAGTCGTTGTAGGTCTGTGTGGGACTGGGTTTGTGGTGTATGTGGTTACCTTGTCCTCCTGACTAGTTTTGACAGTACTGATTTGGGGTGCTCAGGCCCTGGTTTGGCTACCTGGTTGCGTCTATCACATACATTTGTATTTATTGGGGTGAGTTGTTGTTGTGTGTGTACTTGGGACAGGTGTCACATTGCCACTGGATTCACAGATTCTACTTGTTTTGCCTGGCCTTAGTGGATTGTATGTGTGGACACATTTTATTGCCATACTAGTGATCACTGATTACTTCACTTTTCATGTTAGATCTATCATGTGGTAGCTTCCTCATTCTCTTCAATGGTTTAGTAATTTATGGTGTCCAGCATGCCAGATGCCTGGGTGTATGGCATTGTGTCTTGTTGTTTGTGATTGCAGACTCCAAGCACTCTTGGCTGTGTTCCTGGTATGCCTGTATAACATGTTCTGCAGTGTGTCCCATATTCTGGACCTGCACAGGGCTTTTCATGGATTCCACATTGGTTTGTAGGGGTGCAAGCTATGCTTTATACATGTGTTTCACTGTGGTAGTCTGGCCAGGGACTGGGGTCGTGATGTGTAACTACAGGGTACTTACTCTATGGTGTGGTCTTACCAGTGAGGATACACTTCTCATCTTGGCATCCAGTACACATATTTCTGATTATCACATCCAGTATGCTTACCCCTCTTGTGGAAGTGTTACATTTTGCATGTCCGTTTTGTTTGATGGATTCTGGGAAATTGTCTACACTTGTGTCAGTGCTAGTATAATACAAAGAGTATAGTGACATACACCTCAAAAGCTGACTTCACACTTCTTTGGACTGAGATGGTATCCGTTAAGCCCACTGGGCCAGTTGACACCACAACACACAATGGTGACTCCTTCACAGACACTTTCTACGGACATCTCTGAGATAGCATGGACCATGCAATCACTAATAGAAACATAACCCTCTCCACCAAGGGAATGTGGCCTGTCTGGTGGACCCCAGCCATAAACAGACTGTATAACAGATGACGGATACTAATGCAAGACAGAGCTACATCTCCTAAAGGGAAGGTGGCTGTGAGCAGCACTAGTAGAAAGCTATATTCTCTCATAAAGACATCCAAGGTCAACTTTGAGACATAAACACCAAAGACAGTAGAGATAACCACACTGCCTTCTTCAGTTATGTCAGACACCTGGGTGGGAACCCTCAGATATGCTCTGAGTTGGTACACAACAACATATATTTCAGTGACCTGACAGATATTGGCAACATTCTGGCAGACAGGTTCAGTGTAATTTTCCCCCTCCCTCACCCCCAACAGATGATAGTTATCACAGATGAATGTAACCTCACTGTCATCTCAGATGTCCATGTGAGAGCCGCACTCAGCAAAGACAAGAACACAGCATCATTGGGACCTGATGGTATCCCCAGTTGCATGCTATGTGAACTCCAGAAGGAGCTAAACCTGTATATACAAATGCTATTTAACCTTAGCCTTGCTACAGGATATGTACCTGAACACTGGCGTACAGCAACAGTGGACCCACTCCAAAGGAGATGCCTCCACAGACCCTGGGACTACCACCACACAAGCTTAACCAGCCTTGTCTGCAAAGCTATGGAAAGAGTCATTATGGAGCTCTTAAACAGAGACATTGGTGACCTACAGACCCTTGATCCCACCCAGTTCAGCTTTGTACAGGGCAGATCCTGCATTTTGCACATGTTTGACTATTCTGATACTGTCAGTAGGGCCATTGATGAGGGCTACACGGTCCACACAGCCTACCTGCACTTGGCCAGGGCCTTTGACACAATACCCCAGTCAGGCATCATAGACAAGCTCAACAGCTGAAATATCAAATCATATGTCACAGGATAGT
This sequence comes from Protopterus annectens, assembly GCF_019279795.1. Lineage (NCBI taxonomy): Eukaryota > Metazoa > Chordata > Ceratodontiformes > Protopteridae > Protopterus > Protopterus annectens. Next base: position 79,558,383 of record NC_056751.1, on the reverse strand, counting down.
TTGCAAAATGGCTAGGAAACAGAACCCATGACGTCGACATTGCAGGTGCCTTGTCAGATTCAAAGCCAGTCACACGTGGTGTTCCACAAAGATCTGTCCTAGGACCCGTCTTATTTGGCATTTACTTTTCAGATGTGAAAGCAAACATAGGAGGGTTGTGGCTGACAAAGTTTGCAGATGACTGCAACCTAGGCACCATATGTGAATACATCAGCCAGCACACACATCCTACAGAATGCCATCACAAAGACAGTTAGCTGGTGCCGGAATCATGGCCTGAAACTGACTGCAACTGATGTGTGGTCATCCCCTTTGGGAGGAACAAAGTACACACACATCAATACATAGACAGCAACCCACTGAGCACAGAATACAAATCAGACACCTGGGACACATGTAGGTAGTGACATCTCATTTGACACCCATGTTGCCAAAGTGGTTTGAAAGACTTTCTATCTTGCCCACCTTATCAGGAAGGGTTTTCCATCCAGATCACAGGAGGTCATTGTACCACTATACTTCTCCCTTATCAGGCCCATGATTGAATACAAAGCCCCATTTGGTATGTACCTCACCCAGCACTTGCAACAGCTGGTGAGACCCCAAAAGTACCTTACCAAGGAGATCAGGGGTGTACAACACATGTCATATGCTTCCGGACTAAAGGAAATCCAGCTTTATTCAGTGGCATACCGCATACTTACAGGTGGCCTATGCCTGACATACAAGACCATGTCCAATCAGGATGTGGTGGACATGCTCCACTGCAAGCAATATAAATCCACCAGAAGCATGGGAGCTGATGTTTTGAACCTCAGCACATACATGTATAGGACATGCTGGGGGACAGAGTCATAACTCACAGGCATCTCACACTCTAGCAGAGTATCCCAGTTCATGTTAGACAGAGTCCCTCACTGACCCTCTTCAAGAGAAGTCTGGACAACTGGATGTCGGATTGTAGTTTACCCCAGGGTCCTCCTGTGCCACTACTAGACAGAGTCACAGTCAAGGTATTCAATTATGTACGGGGGTCATAATGTGTCACTACTAAGTGAGAGGCACATTATTCGGAATCTATTCTGTACACGTATTACCACTATAAGGTGGCAAGAGCCACATCACTATGGCTAGGCTTATAAATGCACTAGGGCAGATAGCCTAGTAGTAAACTATGCAACTATGACACTATGGTGTATGTGTAGGTATTGTCAGTCAAGCGATATAATGTGGTTTGGCCGGCTTGATATCTTCCTGTCTTCCAACAGTTTGTTGTCGATTCCTTCTGGCATGTCAAGGGATCAGTTGCTAGTGTCCTCTCCTGCTCAGCTGGTGAACCTGGGAATATTGAGGCAATGTTACAATTGACGCATGTACACAGACAACCCTCTCCTTCTCCCACAAAACACAAATGCATGCAAGAGATGCAACTATATAGCCAACTTGGAGGCTGAGCTCTCTCAACATAGGACTGGCAGGACCAGAGAGGAGGTGAAGGTGACCACACACATCACAAACCCATTCTCACATAGCACTATCACAACTTCAAATCATACACATAAACACACAAAGACATACTCAGAGGCTCTGATCACAGATCTACCATACCAGCAGAGGCCACCACAGCAGACACCCAAACAACTGCCTCCACAGGGCACAGCACATGCAACACATAGACCACAGAGTCAGTGTGCCAAACATTCACAGCCCTTAAGGCCAAACACAATGCCAGACACACTCGTCATAGGTGACTCCGTAGTCAGACACACTGACGTCCCGCTCACCAGATTGGGTAAGGAGAAGGTCACAGTAACCTGCCTATTGGGGGCTGGGATCCACCACATAATGCAAGCACTCAGGTCACTCAACTGCAAGTACAAGTATGACTCAGTCATTGTCCATGCTGGTGTGAGCGACCTGAGATGTACCTCCCTGGACTACATGAAAAGAGACATAGAGGAGCTCTCTGCTTATGTAGCCCAGGCAGGTATGACCCTGACCTTGAGCAGTATCCTACCTTCACCAAGAATGATGCCACAATACAGAGACAAGATGATCAGCTGTAATAGTTGGCTTAATCTATGGTGTCATTCAAAGGGGATCCAATGTCCGTCTGCCTGGGATGACATGCTGGACAAGCCACAAACTGATTCGCAGGGGACAGCTTGCACCTGTCACCCCTGGGCTTCTGGAATTTGGCTCAGGCTCTTGAAACCCCATTGTGCCTTTTTTAGGCAAGGCTCAGATTCTAAACCTACCACCCTAGAACACAAAAAAGGAAGTAAACTAAGGGTGATGCTGCTCAATGCCAGACGTCTCAACCTCATGATGCACGCACTCGAAGCCCTTCTCAGTATGGGGAACATCGATGTCTGTGCTGTGACTGTAACCTGGTTCAAGGCTCCTGACAGCACCCCAGCAGTATCAGGTGTTACCTCATATCATGCGTTCCGGCCCCTAAATCCGGACGACACCATGAAAGGAGAGTGGGTGTCCATATTCATCAAGGACACCCTCACCTCAAGGTTGGTGGCAACACACGATGCATCTGAGACCATCCAGGTGCAATTAACCGTAGGCAAGACTGCTCGGTGGTTTGTAGCAGGTTACAGGCCACCATCTCAAACTCAGGAACCTCACACAGCTTTCCTGAAAACACTGGAGGGGATAAATGTATCTCCAAACACCATCATACTGGGTGATTTCAACTATCCCAATATAGACTGGGATCACTAATCCAGCCCTAATCAAGCCCCAACACTCTAGGCCAAAGGTTCCTAGAGTTCATTACCTCAAATGCCATGGAACAAATAGTCACCATCCCCACAAGAGGTGACAACATACTAGATCACATCATCATGAACATGGGGTCACAATGTTCAACACCAGACGTATACCCATCATTGGTGAGATCAAATCATAAACTAATCTCACTGAAAGTCCACATCCCGCTCCCACCCCAGATAATGAACATCACAGTGAAGAACTTCTCAGAAGCCAACTTCACACTTCTAAAGACTGGTGTGGTCTCTTTCAAGGCCCCCAAGCCAGCGGATACCATTACCCAAGCCACTGAATCACTTACAAATGCCTTCTACCAGCACCTCCAGGACTGCATGGATCAGGCAATCCCACACAGAACAAAGACTCTTTGTACCAAAGGCATGCGTGCAATCTGGTGGACCCCAGCCATAAACAGGCTCTACATCAGAAGGAAGGTGCTACTACACAGTAGAGCAAATTCCATAGAAGGGAAGACACCCCTGCTCATAATAAAAAAAAGTCTCCCATAAAATCATCCAGGGCACATTTTGAGAGAAAACTCGCTAAGGACTCAGAAGACAATCATGAGGCCTTTTTTAGCTATGTTGGAAACCTGGGAGGTGACTCCCAGATATGCTCAGGATTAGTTCATAATGATGTAAAGATCACTGAACCTACAGACATTGGCAACATACTGGCTGACAGTTTCAGTGCATATCCCCCCCTCCCCCACACAGGGAGGGATATCTATACCAGGAGATTGTAGCCCCCCAAACATCTCAAATGCTCAGGTGAGAACTGCTCTATCCAAGGCGTGAAACACAGCATCCATGGGACCGGATGGTGTCCCCGGTTGTGGGCTCCACGAACTCAATGAGGAATTGAACCCGCAGTTAGGGCAGCTGTTTAATCTTGGCCTCACCTCAGGATACATACCCAAGGAGTGGCGTATGGCAACGGTGGTCCAACTTCACAAAGGTGGTGCCTCCACCGACCCCAGACACTACCGTCCCATCAGCATGACAAGCCTGGTCTGCAAAGCTATGGAGAGGATCATAATGGAACTCATGAATGAAGACATAGGGACTTGCAGACTTTGGATCCAACCCAGTTTGGCTTTGTCAAGGGCGATCATGCCTTTTAAACTTGGTTGACTATTTCAGAATGGTCACCAAGGCCATTGATGAGGGCAAAGCAGTCCACACAGCCTACCTTGACCTGGCAAAGGCTTTCAATACCATACCCCACTCGGGTATCATTGACAAACTCACCAGCTTAAATGTAGACCCATACGTCACAAGATGGGTTACAAACTGGTAAGTGACAGCACCCACAGGGTCAAGGTTGCTGGCGCCATGTCACACTCAAAGCCTGTCGCAAGTGGTGTTCCACAGGGCTCAGTCCTGGGCCCACTTTTGTTCGGCATCTACTTTTCAGACGTACAAGCAAACACAAGAGGATTATGGCTGACAAGGTTTGCAGATGACTGCTAACTGGGAACCATAGTTGACAACCCATCTGACATGGACATCCTTCAGACAGGTCTCATAGAAATGGATAACTGGTGCCAGAGCCATGGCCTACAGTTAAACGCTAAACAATGCATAGTTATACCCTTTGGGAAGAACAAGGTCACCCCTAGTTCCCATATAGGTGTTACTCCTCTAAGCACAGGAGAGGTTATCAGGGATCTGGCCACCCAGGTAGACAGTAACCTTTCGTTTGACACTCACGTTGCTAAAGTAGTTGGGAAGACCTTCTACATTGCCCACCTCATCATGCAGGGATTCACATCTAGATCAAGGGAGGTCATTGTTCCCCTATACTCATCACTCATCAGACCAATGATTGAGTACAATGCCCCATTTGGAATGTTTCTGACCCAACACCTGCAGCAATTGGACAGGCCCCACACATTGCTCACCAGATGGATAAAAGGTCTCAAATGTATGTCTTATGCTGCCTGACTGCAGGAACCCCAGCTCTATTCAGTCGCCTACCATCTGCTCAAAGGTGGCCTGTGCCTGTCATACTAGGCCATGTCCAACCCGGAATTAATGAACATGCTTCACCTCAAAACCTCTAACTCCATCAGATCTACACGGGCAGGAGACTTAAACCTCAACACAGCTATTCATAGGGCATGCTGGAGGGACAGATTCATCACCGAGAGACTCCCTATGCTGTGGAACATCATCCTGGTACATGTGAGGGTGGGCACCTTGCTGGCTTTGTTCGAGAGAACTCATGACCAATGGATGGGTGATCGCAGGTATACCCCAGGGATAACCTCAGTGTCACTGCTTGACAGAGGCACAGAAACATAATGGGCATATTATCCTTAGAACTGAAGGGGTGGCGGAAGCCACAAAACTCTGGGCTAGGCTTATATATGCCCTAGGGCAGATAGCCTAGTATGAACCTATGCACCTATGAAAATAGGCCTGGTGCAGTTCCTGCTATTAGCACAGTGGTCTGCAGCAAGCTATTTAGTAGTGGGCAGTTTTGGCAATTGGTATTTGACCATGGCTAATCCATGTTGCTTCTTGTTGTGGTACCAACATGGGGGTGTGGTTATCCATGACATTTATTGCTAGTCACCCTCGTTTTGTAGCTTGTTCCATGTTTTTGCACATGTACATCCCTGTATGAGGTGTGACCTGGTAGTTTTAGGGTGCTGGTGTGGGCTTTGTCCCAGTTGTCTATTACAGCACTGATATGTACATCCTCTATACTGTGTGCTGTTACACTGCACACATCTTGCTGTTTATACTTCTGGCATTGGGTAGCATTACATCTAGGTTCCTATCCCTTGTGGTACCTATGAATGTGGGTTTGTGTTTGTGTGGTTTGTGATGGGTGAGGGTGGATGTTAGTCAGGGTCCTCAGGTGTGCATATGGTACATGGTGTTACATTACTTGACACATGGCATTCATGCCTCGGGTGGTGCTGCAGGGCTGCCTCTGTCGGATGCACATAGTACACTCCCTGTACATGTTTGGATGCAGGTTGTATCATGTTAGGCATCCCTGTTACTATATGAGTGAGTCAGAGCGGGTATCAGTCCCAGTGTTCCTACTGACCAAGTGTATGTGCTATGCGTTGCCTCTTTGCCAAGGCCAGGGCATACTGGGCACGCCTCCTTCTGCCTACTGGGGCAAGGTCAGGTTGTTCCTCCTCCGAGTCACCCTCTGCCTGTGGTGGCCTTGGCAATGGTGGGGGTATGTTTGGCCCAGCCCTATGCTGGTCCTGCTGCAGCTGTTTCCGCAGGATCATATTATGTAGCATAGCACATATCATAATCATTTGGGTACATGTAGTTGGTGTGTACTGCAAGGCTCCACCAGATGTGTCCAGACACCGGAACCGTGACTTGAGCAGCCCAAACACACGCTCTATGGACCAGACTGCAGATACCTGTATAAAGGCATTCTATGGACACATTCAGGAATGCATGGATCATGCAACCACATATGAAAGCATGACCCAATCCTCCAAAGGCAGATGTCCTGTGTGCTGGACACCAGCCATAAACAAACTATACAATAGAAGGATGAGCCACTACATGATGATACTAACAACACCCAAAATGTGAAGTCATCACTGATGAGTATTAGAAGACAACTACAGGCACTCATACGATTGTCTAAGGCCATCTTTTAGGGAAGATTCCACAAGCCACTGAGGATAATCACAAGGCTTCCTGTAGTTATGTTAGGAACCTGGGTGGTAATACCCAGATATGCTCAGAGGTAATCCAAGATGTCACACAAAATACAAAACACACAGACATTGCCATCATCCTAGTGGACAGGTTCACTGCTACCTTCTCCCCCCAACACAACAAAAGAAATATGTCTCCCAGCAGAGTGCTGCCCCTGACATCACAGATGCTCAGGTAAGAGCTGCCCCCTCCAAAGCAATAAACACTGCATCAATGGGACCAGACAGTGTCCCAGGCTGTGTTCTACATGAACCACAAGAAGAGCTACACCCAGAAATAACACTACTGTTCAATCCCAGCCTTACTACACGATATGTGGCCAAAGAGTGGCGTGCAGCAACAGTGGTCCCTCTACATTCAGGTGGTGCCTTGGATCCTGGACACTATTGGCCCCATATGTCTGAATAGCTTGGTCTGCAAAGCTATGGCAAGGATCATCATGAACCTCACATATATAGATATTGGGGACCTACAGACATGTCACCATACACAGTTTGGCTTTGTTAATGGCAGATCCTGCCTCTCAAACCTGTTTGATTTCTTTGAAACAGTCACCAAGGCCACTGTCAAGGGAAGGAGGTCTACACAGCCTACCTGGACCTTGCATAAGCCTTTGATACAATACCCCACTTGTGCATTCTAGGAAGCTCACCGGTGTACATATTAACCCCTATGTCACTATGGATATTGCACAGTGGCTCAAGGGCAGAACACACATGGTTAGAATTGCTGGAGCCATGTCAGCCTCAAACCAGTTACAAGTGGTGTCCCACAAGGCTCAGCCCTGGGAGCTGTCATGTTCATTATATATTTATCACAGGTACAGGCCAACATGGAAGTACTGTGGCTGAGCAAGTCGCAGATGACTGCAAACCGGACGCCATAATCAACTCTCCAGCTAACACATGCATCCTCCAAAAGGGCCTCTTGCAAACACATGACCTGTGCCACAGCCATGGCCTCAAGGTGAATGACAAAAAGTGTATAGTCATCCCCTTTGTCAAACACAAGGTGACCACAAAGTACCACATATGTGTTAATCCATTAAGTGCAGATGAAGGAATGATGGACCATGGGGTACACAGGTTGATAGCATTCTACCATTTGACAACAACATGGACAAAGTGGTTAGGAAAACATTTTATATGGGTCACATCATCATGATGGGATCACATGTAGATCAGGGGAGGACATTGTGCCCCTTTACTCATCCCTCATCATGCCCATAATTGACTATAATGACCTGTCGGCATGCACCTTACCAGACACCTGCAGCAACTGGAAAGACCACATCGTGCCTCGACAAGAGGATCAAAGGGCTCAACAGATGCCACATACTGACTGGTTAAAGAAACAGCAGCTCTACTCAGTGGCATACTGCCTCTTCATAGGCAATCTGTGCTTGACATATAAAGCCATGTCAAACCCTCACTTAATGGCCATGCTGCACCTCAGAATATCCAGATCCCATCAGGATACACGCTGGAAGACTTGAACCTCAGAAGTGATATACATAGGACATGCTGGAGGGGCACATTCATACCTCAGAGGCTCCCTTCATTCTGGAATATTATCCCAATAGAGATTAGGCAGAGTCACTCAGTGACTATCTTCAAGAGTGATATTAATGACTGGATGTGACATTGTAGGGTTACCCTGGGTATCACTTATGTGTCACTGTTAGACAGAGGCACAGTATACTAACCTTGGAAAAATAGCAAGATAGATTTACAATGCATGGTGAAAGCCACACACATTCTGGCTAGGTGGATAAATGCCCTGGGCAGACATCCCTGTATGAACCTATGGACCTATGTATCTTGTTCACCATTGGCCCTATGTGCTGTTAATCACCAATGCTATCTCAATACTATGGTAGCATGTGCAAAGGTCAGTTGTCAGTCACCTCTATGGTACAGTTGTGGAATATGTGAGTCATGTAGTAATGTCACAGCTGCCACATGTACACAGTCAACCCTATCCCCTACCCATGGATGTACAACACATGTATGAGATGGAAACACATGGCCAAACTGTGGACTAAGCACTCTGAACCCAGTACTGGCATAACCTGTCAGGTGGCATGAAATACTACAGTGACAGCAATACCAGTCTGATGTGGACCTACACTGACAGCAATACAAGCATGGAAACACACCGGGCCATTTGTGGAGCCTAAGGATAGCATCCTGCATGACTGGCAGACACCTCTGCAGCTGGCACACAGGCATACGTTAGGCCTGCACACAGCACGCATAACACATAGCACACAAATCCTGTGTGACAAACAAGCACAGTCTGTACAGCTATACAACACTACTGCTGCAGTTGTGTTAGGTACCTTTATTGTCCAGTACAGTGAGGACATGCTCACCAGGCTGGACAAGGTGTAGGTCACAGTGATATGCTCATGGGGCACTATGGTCCACCACATAACACAAGCATACAGGTCAGTCAGATGCATGGACACATATGACTCAGTCATTGTCCATGCCACCACAGCTGATGTGGGATGTCCCTCACTGGGATACATGATAGGGAACATGGAAGGGATCACTGAGCAAGTGACACAGGCTGGTAGAACCCTGACCTTGGTTGGCATCAGACCCTCACCAGGGATTCTGACATATTACTGAATGCTAATGAATTACTGCAGCTACAACACCCTAGCTGGATGGTTCTTAGCATGCGGTCAATGCATTGCTATGGAATAACGTCTTACCACTCCCACAACAGGTGAAAACATGCAGCACCTGTTCATCAACAACAGGTAGACTACATGCCCCAGACCAGGTGTGTATCCCTCACTACTAGGCTGATAGCATCTACATCTCACACTGTATACACATCCCACATGCAGCACCTGCACAGCAGACCACAGTCAAAATGTTACCCTGTGCAAATACCATGTATTCACATGTGGCAGGCATCACGCATGGTAACTATTGAAGGTCACAGGTACATATGTGCATTTGGCACACACATACATCATGTGTGCATTGCCATAACTGGTTTAATCAATGTCATGCATTATTGTGAGAGACAACCCGCACACATGGGCATTCTGTGTGGGCAAAACACACGTGGCATGTCTGTAATCAAAAGCCATACATAATTGTGATATCGTTTAGAAAGGGGTATGTGCATCCTGTAGTGTGTTTTCCCAGTTGCCAAAAGGGACATTTTTGTTATACACACTTACCCCACCTTCAAACACACTTGTCAGTTGCTGGATTCAAATCCCTATCTAACTATGTTATGACACTAGAGACAGACGCATTAGCAGAGCGCCCTATTCGCATTACTGGGAGGCTTTCTTTCTCCTGATATACTTATAGGGTGCTGACATCATCAGAGTTTAGAAAGGGAATGAGCATCCTGTGGTATGTTTTCACAGTTGCCAAAAGGATGCGCCTTACACACACCTTACCCTCCTTCATACACACTTGCTGGATTCAAACCCCTACCTAACTATGCTATGACACTAGAGACAGACGCATTAGCAGAGCATGCTATTCGCATTACTGGGAGACTTTCTTTTCCCTGATATATAGGGTGCTGACATCATCAGAGTTTAGAAACTGGAATGAGCATCCTGTGGTGTGTTTACACGGTTGCCAAAAGGGATGTTCTTTTCATGCACACACACTTACCCCCTTCACACACACTTGCCACTTCCGGGATTCAAACCCCTACCTAACTATGTTATGATACTAGAGATAAATGCAGTAGCGGAGCGCGCTATTTGTATTACTGGGAGTTTTTTTTTTCTCCTGATATACTTACAGGGTGCTGACATCATCAGAGTTTAGAAAGTGGAATGAGCATCCTCTGGTGTGTGTACACAGTTGCCAAAAGGGATGTTCCTTTCATACACACTTACCCCCCCTTCACACTTGCTGGATTCAAACCCTTACCTAACTATGTTATGACACTAGAGACAGATGCATTAGCAGAGCGCGCTATTTGCATTACTGGAAGATTTCTTTCCCTGATATACTTATAGGGTGCTGACGTCATCAGAGTTTAGAAAGTGGAATGAGCATCCTGTGGTGTGTTTACACGGTTGCCAAAAGGGATGTTCTTTTCATGCACACTTACCCCCCTTCGCATACACTTGCTGGATTCAAACCCCTATCTCCCTATGTTATGACACTAAAAACGGACGATTAGCGTTGTGCTATTTGCATTATTAGGAACTGTCCTTTCTCCTGATATACTTATAGGGTGCTGACATCATCAGAGTTTAGAAAGTGGAATGAGCATCTTCTGGTGTGTGTACACAGTTGCCAAAGGGATGCTTCTTTCATACACACTTACTCCCCTTCACACACACTTGCTGGATTCAAACCCCTACCTAATTATGCAATGACACTAGAGACGGACACACTAGCAGAGCACGCTATTCAGATTACTGAGAGATTCCTTTTCTCCTGATATACCTATAGGGTGCTGACATGATCAGTGTCTAGAAGGGGACTGAGCATCCTCTGGTGTGTTTTCACAGTTGCTAAGAGTAACATTTGGACTAAGTGTGTGAGCATGCCCAGTTCAGCCTTCCCATGGCATGTTGTGTGAAAGATGTCTCATTCATCCAAGTGTGTGAGCATGCCCAGTGTGAGCTTTCCATATGTTGAACTCTGCAGCCCATCACATTTGTGGATGAGTGTGACCTTCAACAAATACCTCCAGTTTATGGTTGTGTGTTCTGTGCCATGTTGTGTAGTTACTGTCCAAATGCTTTTGTGTGAACACAACAGGGAGTATACTGTGCCTGCAGGTTTTGCATGGGATACTTTGCACACAATTGTCAACATCCGTTCATACTGACCTAACACTGTAGTACTGTATAGTGTAGTGGTTCAGTACTTTCACTGTGGTGGTCAGTATCCTGGGCTTTAGTCCTATCACTGCTTTACATTTCCATAGTGTGCACAACAGCCTGGTTAGGGTCCACTTGTGCACATCTGCACAAAGGCGTGCCTCTACAGACCCTGGTAATTACCACCCCATAAGCTTAACAAGTCTAGTCTGAAAAGCTATGGAGAGGATCATAATGGAGCTCATAAACAAAGATATAGGGGACATGCAGACATTGGACCCGTCCCAGTTTGGCTTGGTCAAGGGCAGATCATGCCTTTTGAACTTGGTTGACTTCTTCAAAACAGTCACTAAGGCCATTGTTGAGGGAAGGGCAGTCCATACAGCCTACCTTGACCTTGCAAAGGCTTTCGACACAATACCCACTCAGGTATTGTAGAAGGACCTACCAACCTAAATGTAAACCCATATGTCACAAGATGGGTTGCAAACTGGCTTAAGGACAGGACCCACAGGGTTAGAGTTGCTGGCGCTATGTCAGACTCCAAGCTGGTCACAAGTGGTGTCCCACAGGGCTCAGTCCTTGGCCCCTATTGTTCGTCATCTACTTCTCAGAGGTACAGGCCATCATGGGAGGACTTTGGCTGACAAGGTTTGCAGATGACTGCAAACTGGGCCATAGTGGACAGTGCATCAGACACAGATATCCTTCAGAAGGGACTCACGGACACTGTTAGCTGCTGCCTGAGCCATGGCCTGCCGTTTATTGCCATAACACGTATAGTCATACCCTGCGGGAAAAGCAAGGTAACCCCAAGCTACCATATAGGTGGCACTCCTGTAAGCACAGAGGAGATTATCATGGACCTGGGGACTCAGGTTGGCAGTGGCCTTTCTCCTGACACTCACGTTGCTAACGTGGCTAGAAAGACCTTCTACATTGCCCACCTGATCAGGAAGGGATTCACATCCAGATCTAGTGGGGTCATTGTTCCCCTGTACTCTGCACTTATCAGACCAATGATCGAGTACAATGCCCCATTCTGGATGTATCTCACCTGACATCTGCAGCAATCAGAGAGACCCCAAAAGTCCCCCACCAAAGGATAAAGGGTCTCCAACATCTGTCATATGCTGCCAGATTGAAGACACTCCAGAGGTGACATGTGCCTGACATGCAAGGCCATGTCCAACCAGGAAGTAATGGACATGCTCCACCTCAAAATCTCCAAATCCACCAGAACCACTAGGGCAAGTGACTTAAACCTTAACAGGGATATAAGTAGGACATATTGGAGGGATAGATTTATCACTCAGAGACTCCCTATGCTGTGGAATACAATCCCGGTCCATGTGAGGCAGAGCACCTCACTGGCTCTGTTCAAGGGGAATCTTTACCTGTGGATGGGAGATCTTAGGTTTACCCTGGGATCCTCTGTGCCACTGCTGGACAGAGGCACGACAAACTAATAGACACGGTATTCCATATAATGGGTGGCGTACACCACAAAACTCTGGGCTGGGCTTATACCTGCCTTAGGGCAGATAGCCTAGTATAAACCTATGAACCTATCTGACCATGTTGCATTATGTTCAGATATGAACTACTTACAACAGCCTCATCCAACATCAGTAGTGTATTCCACAACATAGGTGTACATTGGCAAATACTACCGATGTGCCCTAGGCCATTTCTAATGCTAGTCTGAGAGTGTGTTTGTCCTTCGACACATTGTAAGTGTAGTTTGCCATGACATATGTCTTGTGTAGTATACTGTGCCTCTGTCTACCTGTGACATAACATTGATACCCAGGGTAAACCTACCGTCTCCCATCCACTCATTAAGATTCCTGTTGAGGAGAATCAATGAGTGACTCTATGGATAACCTGTACTGGTAGTTTACTCATGCGTGGGGGTGGCTTCTGTGTTATGGATAATGCAGTACATCTTGTCCTATGTATGTCAGTGCTGGGGTTCAGGTCCCTCATGTGCATAGCTCACTGCCATTCAGATTGTACAAGGTGCAGCATGTTCATTGATTCCAGCTTGGACATGGCTTTCTACATCAGGCACAGCTTGCGTCTGGGTGGCCAGCATGGCAGTGTGTGGAGTTGCACTCTGTTTAATCAGGCAACACATTACATGTGTTCAAGCTCTTTGATACTCCTGGTGAGGTACTGTTGTGGACTTTACAGTTGATGGAGGTGTCTGCTGAGGTACACCCCACAGGGGCTGTTGTGGTCATTTGTAACGCTGATGAAGGATAACTGCAGAACCACAATGACCTCCTTATCTAGATGTCATAACCTTCATGATTACGTTGGTATATGGATTGTTTCTGTTAACACTACAGCCACATGTTTGTCCTATGCAGGATATCTATCCCCTTGTGTACCCAGGTCCGACATTACATGTGATGTATGTAATGGATTAACACCTATGTGGTAATTGGTGGTCACTTACTGTATATCCACAGAGGTTGACTATACAGTTGTCTCCATTTCACATGCTGACATGGCTATGGCACCGGTTGTCTGTTTCTATGTGGCCCTTTTGTGGGACGCTTGTGTCAGCTGGAGTGTCAGATATGTTAGGCGGTTTGTAGTCCTCTGCAAACATGTTCAGGCACAGTCCTTACATGTTGGCCTGTACCTATGGGGCATATATACCAGACGGGAAAGGTCCCAGGACCAAGCTTTGTGGGATGCCTGTTATATGTGGTTTGTAGTCTGACATGGCTGCAGCATGTCTGGCCATGTCAGTTCTGTCGTTAGTCTGGTTTGCAACCCCTCTAGTGACATTGGTGTGTATATTTAAGCTGGTGAGCATATCTATATTGAACACGTAGGGTATTGTATGGAAGGTTTTGCAAGGTCCAGCTACACTGTGTGGGCCACATTGCCCACATCAGTGACCTCAATCACTGTTTCAACTGAGTCACACATGTTTAGGGGCGGGGTCTGCACTTCATAAACCCACACTGGCTAGGGTCGGGTGTCAATAGATCCCCAATATCGTTATGTCTGCAGTACATGCTGATCCTTACCATAGCTGTGCAGACCAAGCTTCTCAGGAATCTGTGGTGGTTGTTTTTAGTATCCATTCAGGCAACACCTTTCTTGAGAACACCCACTGTTGTTGTACACTGCTCTTTGGGTACATATCCTGTGGTAAGGCTGACATAATGTCAGGGAGGCAGCGATCTGCTGGGAAAGATATTTGGCATTATGAGGGGGGGGGGTTTGCACTGCACCTGTCAGGATGTATGTTGGCAATACATGTGTGTGTTTGGTATGTTGTTTGTAATATTTGTGTGATCCAGAGCATATCCAGGAATTCACAACATGCTTACTACCATCAGTTGCAGCAGCCTTGGAGTTATCCTTAGTGTTCCGTACAATTTGTATCATAGTACGTCCATGGGTTCATACTAGGCTATCCACCCTAGGGCATTTGTAAGCATAGCCACAGTGCGTGTGGCTTTTGCCACCCCTTGCTATGTGGATATTATGGCCACTTATGATTTACTTAGCTGTGCCTCTGTCTGGACATGACACAGTAAAGACCCCCAGTGTACATCTACAATTATCCATCCATTTTGATAACTTCCTGTTGAAGAGTGTCAGTGAGGGGCTCTGCCTAACATGTAGTGGTATTCTGTTCCAGGGTGAGGAGAGACTCTGGGTTAGGTATCTGTCCCTCCAGCACATCCTATTTGATTAAGTGTTAAGGTTGACATCTCTGACTCACACAGCTCCGATGGCTTTGGGTTTTCTGGGGTGGAGCATGTCCATTACTTCTGTGTTGGACATGGACTTGTACAACAGACATACAATGCCTCTGTGTTGGCAGTATGTGACTGCATTCGGCTGTGGTGTCTACAGCCAGGTGGCATATGAGATATAGTTGAGACCCTTTATGACTCTTGCTGAGGTACCTTTGAGGTCTTTCTAACTGCTGCAGGTGCCAGGTAATGTACATCCCAAATGAGGCATTGTATTACAATATGGTCTGATAGGGGAACAGTATAGGGGCACAATGATCTTTGTTGACGTAGATGTGACTTCTTTCATGATACAGTGTCCAATATAGACAGTCTTCCTAGACAAATTGGTGATGTGGCTGTCACATGACAGGTGACTGTCCACTTGTGTCACTAGGTCCCTGAGTACTCCTTCCACACATAATGGTCTACCACCTATGTGGTAATTTGTGTGTACCTTGTTTTGTATTTGGTGGTACATTCATCCTGTCCACTGTCTTCAGGACAGTGGGGTGGGGTTCCTGTGTGTGAGAGTGTGGTCTGTAGCATGATACAGACTGTACAGCAGTCTTGCGTACAGGTAGTTGCACATGGGTGGACTGCAATGACATAGGCATTGTCGGTTAACTGGACGTATGGCTGTCTGTGCTGAATATGGATACTCACCCTCCTTTTATGTTTTGTTACAAGTTTTGTGGCCATAACACATGATATGTGGTATTACCTGGTAGTGCTGGTGTGCTGTCACGAGGCTTGCAGCAGGTGTGTATCACTGGACTGACATCAATGTTCTCCATACTGGGGAGGGCCTCAGGAGCATGCATATTGAGGTTTGCACATCTGGCATTGATCAGCATTACCCTTATGTTTCTTTCCAGTTTGGTTTTCTATGGTGGTGGGTTGTTCTTTTCGGCCTTGCCTACGGAGGATCTCTGTAGTTTGCAAAGGCCTTACACAATATCCAGACGCTCATGGGTAACAGGTGCAAGCCATCCCTGGGACAGCAGCATGTCTCACTATGGAGTCACCTATTACAACTGTATCAGGCATGTTGTTTCTCCTTCTGTCCTGTGACTGTTTGGCACACCAGCTTTGTGTACTATGTGTTACATGTGCTATGTCTGGAGTTTGTTTTATTGGGTGTCTGCTTTGGAGGCTTGTGTTGGTGTTGTGTGTTTGTAATTAGGGCCTCTGGGAATGTTTTTGTGATTATGTGTGTGGTTTACAGTCGTTGTAGGTCTGTGTGGGACTGGGTTTGTGGTGTATGTGGTTACCTTGTCCTCCTGACTAGTTTTGACAGTACTGATTTGGGGGTGCTCAGGCCCTGGTTTGGCTACCTGGTTGCGTCTATCACATACATTTGTATTTATTGGGGTGAGTTGTTGTTGTGTGTGTACTTGGGACAGGTGTCACATTGCCACTGGATTCACAGATTCTACTTGTTTTGCCTGGCCTTAGTGGATTGTATGTGTGGACACATTTTATTGCCATACTAGTGATCACTGATTACTTCACTTTTCATGTTAGATCTATCATGTGGTAGCTTCCTCATTCTCTTCAATGGTTTAGTAATTTATGGTGTCCAGCATGCCAGATGCCTGGGTGTATGGCATTGTGTCTTGTTGTTTGTGATTGCAGACTCCAAGCACTCTTGGCTGTGTTCCTGGTATGCCTGTATAACATGTTCTGCAGTGTGTCCCATATTCTGGACCTGCACAGGGCTTTTCATGGATTCCACATTGGTTTGTAGGGGTGCAAGCTATGCTTTATACATGTGTTTCACTGTGGTAGTCTGGCCAGGGACTGGGGTCGTGATGTGTAACTACAGGGTACTTACTCTATGGTGTGGTCTTACCAGTGAGGGATACACTTCTCATCTTGGCATCCAGTACACATATTTCTGATTATCACATCCAGTATGCTTACCCCTCTTGTGGAAGTGTTACATTTTGCATGTCCGTTTTGTTTGATGGATTCTGGGAAATTGTCTACACTTGTGTCAGTGCTAGTATAATACAAAGAGTATAGTGACATACACCTCAAAAGCTGACTTCACACTTCTTTGGACTGAGATGGTATCCGTTAAGCCCACTGGGCCAGTTGACACCACAACACACAATGGTGACTCCTTCACAGACACTTTCTACGGACATCTCTGAGATAGCATGGACCATGCAATCACTAATAGAAACATAACCCTCTCCACCAAGGGAATGTGGCCTGTCTGGTGGACCCCAGCCATAAACAGACTGTATAACAGATGACGGATACTAATGCAAGACAGAGCTACATCTCCTAAAGGGAAGGTGGCTGTGAGCAGCACTAGTAGAAAGCTATATTCTCTCATAAAGACATCCAAGGTCAACTTTGAGACATAAACACCAAAGACAGTAGAGATAACCACACTGCCTTCTTCAGTTATGTCAGACACCTGGGTGGGAACCCTCAGATATGCTCTGAGTTGGTACACAACAACATATATTTCAGTGACCTGACAGATATTGGCAACATTCTGGCAGACAGGTTCAGTGTAATTTTCCCCCTCCCTCACCCCCAACAGATGATAGTTATCACAGATGAATGTAACCTCACTGTCATCTCAGATGTCCATGTGAGAGCCGCACTCAGCAAAGACAAGAACACAGCATCATTGGGACCTGATGGTATCCCCAGTTGCATGCTATGTGAACTCCAGAAGGAGCTAAACCTGTATATACAAATGCTATTTAACCTTAGCCTTGCTACAGGATATGTACCTGAACACTGGCGTACAGCAACAGTGGACCCACTCCGCAAAGGAGATGCCTCCACAGACCCTGGGGACTACCACCACACAAGCTTAACCAGCCTTGTCTGCAAAGCTATGGAAAGAGTCATTATGGAGCTCTTAAACAGAGACATTGGTGACCTACAGACCCTTGATCCCACCCAGTTCAGCTTTGTACAGGGCAGATCCTGCATTTTGCACATGTTTGACTATTCTGATACTGTCAGTAGGGCCATTGATGAGGGCTACACGGTCCACACAGCCTACCTGCACTTGGCCAGGGCCTTTGACACAATACCCCAGTCAGGCATCATAGACAAGCTCAACAGCTGAAATATCAAATCATATGTCACAGGATAGTTTGCAAAATGGCTAGAAACAGAACCCATGACGTCGACATTGCAGGTGCCTTGTCAGATTCAAAGCCAGTCACACGTGGTGTTCCACAAAGATCTGTCCTAGGACCCGTCTTATTTGGCATTTACTTTTCAGATGTGAAAGCAAACATAGGAGGGTTGTGGCTGACAAAGTTTGCAGATGACTGCAACCTAGGCACCATATGTGAATACATCAGCCAGCACACACATCCTACAGAATGCCATCACAAAGACAGTTAGCTGGTGCCGGAATCATGGCCTGAAACTGACTGCAACTGATGTGTGGTCATCCCCTTTGGGAGGAACAAAGTACACACACATCAATACATAGACAGCAACCCACTGAGCACAGAATACAAATCAGACACCTGCGGACACATGTAGGTAGTGACATCTCATTTGACACCCATGTTGCCAAAGTGGTTTGAAAGACTTTCTATCTTGCCCACCTTATCAGGAAGGGTTTTCCATCCAGATCACAGGAGGTCATTGTACCACTATACTTCTCCCTTATCAGGCCCATGATTGAATACAAAGCCCCATTTGGTATGTACCTCACCCAGCACTTGCAACAGCTGGTGAGACCCCAAAAGTACCTTACCAAGGAGATCAGGGGTGTACAACACATGTCATATGCTTCCGGACTAAAGGAAATCCAGCTTTATTCAGTGGCATACCGCATACTTACAGGTGGCCTATGCCTGACATACAAGACCATGTCCAATCAGGATGTGGTGGACATGCTCCACTGCAAGCAATCCAAATCCACCAGAAGCATGGGAGCTGATGTTTTGAACCTCAGCACATACATGTATAGGACATGCTGGGGGACAGAGTCATAACTCACAGGCATCTCACACTCTAGCAGAGTATCCCAGTTCATGTTAGACAGAGTCCCTCACTGACCCTCTTCAAGAGAAGTCTGGACAACTGGATGTCGGATTGTAGTTTTACCCCAGGGGTCCTCCCTGTGTCACTACTAGACAGAGTCACAGTCAAGGTATTCAATTATGTACGGGGGTCATAATGTGTCACTACTAAGTGAGAGGCACATTATTCGGAATCTATTCTGTACACGTATTACCACTATAAGGGGTGGCAAGAGCCACATCACTATGGCTAGGCTTATAAATGCACTAGGGCAGATAGCCTAGTAGTAAACTATGCAACTATGACACTATGGTGTATGTGTAGGTATTGTCAGTCAAGCGATATAATGTGGTTTGGGGGGCTTGATATCTTCCTGTCTTCCAACAGTTTGTTGTCGATTCCTTCTGGCATGTCAAGGGATCAGTTGCTAGTGTCCTCTCCTGCTCAGCTGGTGAACCTGGGAATATTGAGGCAATGTTACAATTGACGCATGTACACAGACAACCCTCTCCTTCTCCCACAAAACACAAATGCATGCAAGAGATGCAACTATATAGCCAACTTGGAGGCTGAGCTCTCTCAACATAGGACTGGCAGGACCAGAGAGGAGGTGAAGGTGACCACACACATCACAAACCCATTCTCACATAGCACTATCACAACTTCAAATCATACACATAAACACACAAAGACATACTCGGAGGCTCTGATCACAGATCTACCATACCAGCAGAGGCCACCACAGCAGACACCCAAACAACTGCCTCCACAGGGCACAGCACATGCAACACATAGACCACAGAGTCAGTGTGCCAAACATTCACAGCCCTTAAGGCCAAACACAATGCCAGACACACTCGTCATAGGTGACTCCGTAGTCAGACACACTGACGTCCCGCTCACCAGATTGGGTAAGGAGAAGGTCACAGTAACCTGCCTATTGGGGGCTGGGATCCACCACATAATGCAAGCACTCAGGTCACTCAACTGCAAGTACAAGTATGACTCAGTCATTGTCCATGCTGGTGTGAACGACCTGAGATGTACCTCCCTGGACTACATGAAAAGAGACATAGAGGAGCTCTCTGCTTATGTAGCCCAGGCAGGTATGACCCTGACCTTGAGCAGTATCCTACCTTCACCAAGAATGATGCCACAATACAGAGACAAGATGATCAGCTGTAATAGTTTGCTTAACCTATGGTGTCATTCAAAGGGGATCCAATGTCCATCTGCCTGGGATGACATGCTGGACAAGTCACACTGATTCGCAGGGGACGGCTTGCACCTGTCACCCCTGGGCTTCTGGAATTTGGCTCAGGCTCTTGAAACCCCCATTGTGCCTTTTTTAGGCAAGGCTCAGATTCTAAACCTACCACCCTAGAACACAAAAAAGGAAGTAAACTAAGGGTGATGCTGCTCATTGCCAGACGTCTCATCCTCAAGATGCACGCACTCAAAGCCCTTCTCTGTATGGAGAACATCGAGTTCTGTGCTGTGACTGTAACCTGGTTCAAGGCTCCTGACAGCACCCCAGCAGTATCAGGTGTTACCTCATATCATGCGTTCCGGCCCCTAAATCCGGACGACACCATGAAAGGAGAGTGGGTGTCCATATTCATCAAGGACACCCTCACCTCAAGGTTGGTGGCAACACACGATGCATCTGAGACCATCCAGGTGCAATTAACCGTAGGCAAGACTGCTCGGTGGTTTGTAGCAGGTTACAGGCCACCATCTCAAACTCAGGAACCTCACACAGCTTTCCTGAAAACACTGGAGGGGATAAATGTATCTCCAAACACCATCATACTGGGTGATTTCAACTATCCCAATATAGACTGGGATCACTAATCCAGCCCTAATCAAGCCCCAACACTCTAGGCCAAAGGTTCCTAGAGTTCATTACCTCAAATGCCATGGAACAAATAGTCACCATCCCCACAAGAGGTGACAACATACTAGATCACATCATCACGAACACGGGGTCACAATGTTCAACACCAGACGTATACCCATCATTGGTGAGATCAAATCATAAACTAATCTCACTGAAAGTCCACATCCCGCCCCCACCCCAGATAATGAACATCACAGTGAAGAACTTCTCAGAAGCCAACTTCACACTTCTAAAGACTGGTGTGGTCTCTTTCAAGGCCCCCAAGCCAGCGGATACCATTACCCAAGCCACTGAATCACTTACAAATGCCTTCTACCAGCACCTCCAGGACAGCATGGATCAGGCAATCCCACACAGAACAAAGACTCTTTGTACCAAAGGCATGCATGCAATCTGGTGGACCCCAGCCATAAACAGGCTCTACATCAGAAGGAAGGTGCTACTACATGGTAGGTCTCCCATAAAATCATCCAGGGCACATTTTGAGAGAAAACTCGCTAAGGACTCAGAAGACAATCATGAGGCCTTTTTTAGCTATGTTGGAAACCTGGGAGGTGACTCCCAGATATGCTCAGGATTAGTTCATAATGATGTAAAGATCACTGAACCTACAGACATTGGCAACATACTGGCTGACAGGTTCAGTGCATATTTCTCCCCCCCCTCCCCCACACAGGGAGGGATATCTATACCAGGGGATTGTAGCCCCCCAAACATCTCAAATGCTCAGGTGAGAACTGCTCTATCCAAGGCGTGAAACACAGCATCCATGGGACCAGATGGTGTCCCCGGTTGTGGGCTCCACGAACTCAATGAGGAATTGAACCCGCAGTTCGGGCAGCTGTTTAATCTTGGCCTCACCTCAGGATACATACCCAAGGAGTGGCGTATGGCAACGGTGGTCCAACTTCACAAAGGTGGTGCCTCCACCGACCCCGGACACTACCGTCCCATCAGCATGACAAGCCTGGTCTGCAAAGCTATGGAGAGGATCATAATGGAACTCATGAATGAAGACATAGGGGACTTGCAGACTTTGGATCCAACCCAGTTTGGCTTTGTCAAGGGCGATCATGCCTTTTAAACTTGGTTGACTATTTCAGAATGGTCACCAAGGCCATTGATGAGGGCAAAGCAGTCCACACAGCCTACCTTGACCTGGCAAAGGCTTTCAATACCATACCCCACTCGGGTATCATTGACAAACTCACCAGCTTAAATGTAGACCCATACGTCACAAGATGGGTTACAAACTGGTAAGTGACAGCACCCACAGGGTCAAGGTTGCTGGCGCCATGTCACACTCAAAGCCTGTCACAAGTGGTGTTCCACAGGGCTCAGTCCTGGGCCCACTTTTGTTCGGCATCTACTTTTCAGACGTACAAGCAAACACAAGAGGATTATGGCTGACAAGGTTTGCAGATGACTGCTAACTGGGAACCATAGTTGACAACCCATCTGACATGGACATCCTTCAGACAGGTCTCATAGAAATGGATAACTGGTGCCAGAGCCATGGCCTACAGTTAAACGCTAAACAATGCATAGTTATACCCTTTGGGAAGAACAAGGTCACCCCTAGTTCCCATATAGGTGTTACTCCTCTAAGCACAGGAGAGGTTATCAGGGATCTGGCCACCCAGGTAGACAGTAACCTTTCGTTTGACACTCACGTTGCTAAAGTAGTTGGGAAGACCTTCTACATTGCCCACCTCATCATGCAGGGATTCACATCTAGATCAAGGGAGGTCATTGTTCCCCTATACTCATCACTCATCAGACCAATGATTGAGTACAATGCCCCATTTGGAATGTTTCTGACCCAACACCTGCAGCAATTGGACAGGCCCCACACATTGCTCACCAGATGGATAAAAGGTCTCAAATGTATGTCTTATGCTGCCTGACTGCAGGAACCCCAGCTCTATTCAGTCGCCTACCATCTGCTCAAAGGTGGCCTGTGCCTGTCATACTAGGCCATGTCCAACCCGGAATTAATGAACATGCTTCACCTCAAAACCTCTAACTCCATCAGATCTACACGGGCAGGAGACTTAAACCTCAACACAGCTATTCATAGGGCATGCTGGAGGGACAGATTCATCACCGAGAGACTCCCTATGCTGTGGAACATCATCCTGGTACATGTGAGGCTGGGCACCTCGCTGGCTTTGTTCGAGAGAAATCATGACCAATGGATGGGTGATTGCAGGTATACCCCAGGGATAACCTCAGTGTCACTGCTTGACAGAGGCACAGAAACATAATGGGCATATTATCCTTAGAACTGAAGGGGTGGCGGAAGCCACAAAACTCTGGGCTAGGCTTATATATGCCCTAGGGCAGATAGCCTAGTATGAACCTATGCACCTATGAAAATAGGCCTGGTGCAGTTCCTGCTATTAGCACAGTGGTCTGCAGCAAGCTATTTAGTAGTGGGCAGTTTTGGCAATTGGTATTTGACCATGGCTAATCCATGTTGCTTCTTGTTGTGGTACCAACATGGGGGTGTGGTTATCCATGACATTTATTGCTAGTCACCCTCGTTTTGTAGCTTGTTCCATGTTTTTGCACATGTACATCCCTGTATGAGGTGTGACCTGGTAGTTTTAGGGTGCTGGTGTGGGCTTTGTCCCAGTTGTCTATTACAGCACTGATATGTACATCCTCTATACTGTGTGCTGTTACACTGCACACATCTTGCTGTTTATACTTCTGGCATTGGGTAGCATTACATCTAGGTTCCTATCCCTTGTGGTACCTATGAATGTGGGTTTGTGTTTGTGTGGTTTGTGATGGGTGAGGGTGGATGTTAGTCAGGGTCCTCAGGTGTGCATATGGTACATGGTGTTACATTACTTGACACATGGCATTCATGCCTCGGGTGGTGCTGCAGGGCTGCCTCTGTCGGATGCACATAGTACACTCCCTGTACATGTTTGGATGCAGGTTGTGTCATGTTAGGCATCCCTGTTACTATATGAGTGAGTCAGAGCGGGTATCAGTCCCAGTGTTCCTACTGACCAAGTGTATGTGCTATGCGTTGCCTCTCTGCCAAGGCCAGGGCATACTGGGCACGCCTCCTTCTGCCTACTGGGGCAAGGTCAGGTTGTTCCTCCTCCGAGTCACCCTCTGCCTGTGGTGGCCTTGGCAATGGTGGGGGTATGTTTGGCCCAGCCCTATGCTGGTCCTGCTGCAGCTGTTTCCGCAGGATCATATTATGTAGCATAGCACATATCATAATCATTTGGGTACATGTAGTTGGTGTGTACTGCAAGGCTCCACCAGATGTGTCCAGACACCGGAACCATGACTTGAGCAGCCCAAACACACGCTCTATGACGTTATGTGTTTGTGCGTGTGCCTCATTATGGCATTCCTGTTCAGGTGTGTGTGCATTTCTGATGGGTGTCATCAGCCACGGCTCAAGTGCGTAACCTGCATCCCCCACTAGGTGTCCGTGTGGGAAGTCCCCACTGGCAAATGATTGGTACAGCTGCGTCAGATGCCAGATGTGGGAATCATGGTAGCTCCCAGGGCAGCCAGCACACACATTCATTATTATGCCCTGGGCATCACACATGACCTGGCAGTTGTAGGCTCTACCCCGCTCACCGGCTGGTGCTTTGATGCGTATGTGTGTGCAGTCTATTGCACCAATACCTCAGGGTATCCCGCTATTTGCTGGAAGAGACGCATATTGCTGGCCACAACCTCACGGGCATTGGGGAAATATACATGATCACCGACATGTGCTGACATGGCATCCAGGAACTGGTGCAGTACCCTGGAGGCTGATGCCTGTGATATCCCCATCATATCACCAGTTGGTCTCTGGAAGGTACCTGTTGCTAGTATTCTTAGGCCAACACATACCTTGCTTTCCACTGGGATGGGTTCCCCTCTATTGGTTCTGTGTGTGAGGCGTGGCCTGCACAGCTCAACAATTTGCTGCAGAAGGTCTCTGTCCACTCTGTAGCGCTCTACTATCTCCAGCTCATGTAACCCATGGTAGGTGACCCTGGGCCTGTATACTCTTCTCCTTCTCCTCACTCTGGGTTGTCTGTCAGCATCTGCATTGTCACCACCCTCAGCAATTTGCCTATGCCTGATTATAACAGCTATGGCAGCCCCTAGCATTTCTGCTCTGAGTTCAGCTTTTTTCAGTTTTCAATTCTGATAGCTTACTTTCTTGCAGTATCTCTTGTGAGAAGCACCCTGCACTGCTCCTTACAGTGTTTTAAGTGCTGGGTTGGGCTTCTAGTCTGCCTGTGTAATTGCCTGCTTCCAATTATTTCCACCAATTAACTCCAGCAGTATCCTCTGGCAGTTTCCCTGTATTTTGGTTGTTTCCTGTTTCCTCTCTGTTTCCTCAAGGGGAGCTATGTGCACACCAGCTTAAGCACGCTCACAGTCACTTAAACGCGCGCACACATCCTTACACGGTGTTACACGCGCGCACACATCCTTACACGGTGTGAACTTGGCTGATTCATGTTAAAACGCGCGCACACTGCCTTACACACGTGCACGCCCGCGCAAACTGTTGTAAACGGTTTGCAACACGCTCCCACATGTTGAGCCTGCCTTACATGCACGCACACGCACGCATGCACGTATTTCAAGAAAATTTGAGTGTAGGGATAGTGTGCACCCTCTATTTCTTGACTTTCCTAGTGTTCTGTTGGGACACACCTCTCTCCCTGATGTCTGTCTGTCATCTGTCACGTTACATTGCCCTCCAATGTGATACATTTATTTCTATCATTTCCCCCCGTGATGTCACCTACCTCTTACTCTGTTCCTCCCCCTTCTATAACTCTTACACTACTCAGAATATGCTCATTACCTATGTGGCGGTGTGATTCAGTATTGTAACCCTCATTTACATAGGATTGCCAAGTAATGCTTAGTTACATGTCTTACACGGAGCTTCCCCCCCTTGACAACCACTAAATGGAGGCCATATTGTTTTTGGTCTGCAAGTCCCTCCATTGACATTCCATGTAATACATAAATCCCACAATTGTGGGCTTATAAGCTTCGGTTTTCAGTTTTAGGTAGCGCACCCCATTTGCACGGGTGTGCGCTGCAGTTAAACTTCATAATCCCACGGAAAAAAAAAAGTTATTTATAATATTTTTGCAACACTTTTTCATGCCAATGGCCACATATTTGGCCATTGGCATGCTTAATGAAACATATGCACCCTTTATTTGGAGCTGACATAGCTCCGTTTTCATTTTTGCAGAAATGTACTCAGTTGTCAGCTGAGTACATTTCTGCAGCTAACACGTCCGTTACACGGACTGGTTTGGGCTTCTTGGATCACTGAAATACCTAATTTGCATATATTTCAGCTGCAAATGAGGTATTGAGCATTTCCACGCCCAGTCCGTGTAAGAGACGTGTTAGCTGTCTCTTACACGGAGGTTTGGGCTGTTCCTGAATCGGGAGGCTTACACGGAGGCTTACACTACTCTTGAACTCCGTGTAAGCCTTCCTGAATCCTGCCCGAAGAGTTCTTTAGTTAGAACTAACAGTGGTACAGAAATGTGTCTCTAAAGTTGTGAGTTCCAATAAGTTAATTTCTAACAAGCTAGTGGCACTATTGAGAATATAATGCAGGGAGACTTTTGGATGCTTGAAATCACCAGGATTTACAAAAAGTCTTAAACCAAACCACCCACCTTGTTAATCAGAAAGTAAATGATGCAGTTGTGTAGCTAAATGATGACTGTCTCTTTTGAATCCTGTGTAATAAAGTTCTTATTAACTGTCTGATCACTAATTCATGTTTCATTACTTTTACAAGTACTGCATATGTAAATGAAGTGTGTTTAAATCCAGGCAGCTTTTTTCCCCAAAGATGCTATCCATGTTCATTAAAATGACTCAGCATTTTGCTTTCAATTTCTGCTTTCACAGTGGGTAAATAGTATCCAACAAACAAATAATTGTGCTCATAATGCTTTTGTCTTCTTTATTAAGCAAGTAAGGCCACTGGACACAACTGCCCCTTTTCAAGGGACCACTATTTGATAACATGATTTGCTCAGATTTACACAATTTGCAAGGAAATGGGATGAAACCCAGGACTATAGACTAAAGCTTGTTAGCAATTTATAATCTTTACTCTCTGTACTGCTCTGTAATTGTTTTTACTGCGGATAAACTACATTCACAGTTATTACTTCATGTTCTTGTTTGATCATTCAGTTAACCAATATACAGGATTCAAAGATACAAACTTCTTGCTAGCAATCCATGCTGCCTTAGCTCTTTTGGTCCATGGTCTTCTAAATATTGTACTAAATCCATCCCTCAGGTACATTTGACAGCACTGCAACTTTCTTTGTTAAAAACATGATGCAATTTGTGTGGTCTTCCCTTTTCTGAAGTCACTCCCAATAGACAATGCTTTATCTGCCTCAAGTTTCAAGAGCTGGGTTAGAACTTGTTTCTTTAGTGACTGGATTGTAAAGGAGCTGTCTATGCAGAGTTCTTCTGGGAGACATAATTTTTGTCATTCTTTTATGTGGCAAAGGAAGATCTATGTTTTATTAATCTTTTGGTAAAGAAATGAAAAAAGTCTTACATTTAGAAGTTTGGAAGGTATAGACAGTACTGATGATATTCTTACATGCAGGGTATATGACATTAAATCTTGCTTAGGCATCATTTTTTGCAGCTGCTTTTCCATATTTTGTTTCTGTGTTCTTAACTAGCTATCATTCATTTTCGCAAGATTCGTATTGCATGCATATAGTGTCGTGTAACTCATAAAAGGATTTTACTAATGAGCAGATCATAAGTACTGCTGCCTTACAGTACATGCAGTATACTAACTAAGGATCGGTAGTTTCAGACAGTGAGCTACAAATATAGTAGGCAGAGGCTCACTACTTAAGCGATGAACAAAATAATCTATAGGCCAGGCTTGTATGAAACAGAAAGCAACTGTTAAGTAAATTCTAAGTAGAGAAGCTGTGCTGGCATGTCTTCTGCTGTTAGCAAACTTTGGCCATCACTTTTTCCTTGTATACATAAGCCTACAGAATCGAGTGCTGCAGAGTTATTATAATATTTCCCTTTACAGACTGCATTAGACACATACACTTTTCTAGAACTTGTCATAATGGTTACGAGGTTTAGAAGAAAAATAATAAAGGTCACAGTAGAATACTGTTTGTGCATTCTACCATAGGTTCATAGGTTCATAGGTGTGTACTAGGCTAATGGCCCTGGAGCTTTTACAAGTCTAGCCGATAGGATTACCATGGCATCCTGCCACCCGACTTTAGTTCCCAGTGCCTCTGTCAAGTAGAGCCACTGGAGTGATCCCCAGGGTACATTTTCTATTTTCCATCCACTCATTAAGATTTCTCTTGAAGAGGGCCAGTGAGGTGCACCACTTGACATGTATGGAAAGTCTATTCCATAGCATGGGCAATCTCTGGGTCACCCTTACCACCAAAAAAGAGCAGTAGTGAAGGGGCAGATGGTAAGAGCGGCACGTATGACCACTAGGGATGTGGACTTTCAGCATGAGTGTAGTAATCTGACTACTATGTTTGTAAACAGAGGGTATCCACATTCATTGATATTGGAGGTGAAATCTGAGGTGGGTTTTAAAAGGGAATCTGGATACTTTAAGCCCATTTTATGTAGGCAAGACAGCTTGGCAGGTGTCAATCAACAGATTGTTGAAAAAGATAGGGAGGACCCTAATAAGCCCGACACTGTGGTAAGATTTTTATGTACATTTTCTATAGATCATTACTTCATTAGAAACATCTTACAGAAGAATTGGGCAAACATAGTGGAGGATAGACATTTAAAACAATTGTTAGGTAACTCACCGTATATTACCTTTAGAAAGGGATTTAATTTAAAAGCCCTTTTGGAAAAGAACAATAACATGGATTTCCAAAGGCAAAAAGGCATGACCACATGTGGGTTTTGCAGGTATTGTAAGTTTATACATGAAGGGTGTTTTGTATTAATAAACGGGGTGAAATATAAACTGATGGGGAGTTTTAATTGTACATCTAAATCAGTGGTCTATCTGGCGACCTGTAAGAAATGCCCAGCTTTCTATATTGGAAAGACTGAGCGGGCACTGCATAAACGAATTTACGAGCATTTGTATGCAGTATCCAGAAAGGATGTTAATAATGCACTAGCCTGCCACATTATTGAACATGAGGACCACTGTTTTAGTTTTACTGTCTTAAAACAAATTAAGGCGGCCCCCCATTTAGGCCCATGGCAGACTTTGTTAGAAAAAGAGGAACTTTTATGGCAATTAAGGACGGCTGCACACATTTTTCCAGGGTTAAACGAATCTATTTCGTTGACCTGTATTTTAAAACTTCTAGCCTTAAGGAGATAATTATTTTGCTTAAAACATGCTGGAAAGGATCTTGTATAGGTGGCTCCCACACTAACACTTTTGAGGGGACAGAATATTTGGTGTATATAAGAGACCCTTGTGCATGGTTTTATTATATTCTTTAAGGTTCCTAAGACATATACATATTTTGTATTTTATTTGTAAGTTTTGAAATGGTTTTTACTAATTTTATTATAACATTAGTCATACAGTTATATATGTAATATTTTATTTTTGCATCACAATAATTAGCAGAATGTTTAATAACCACAGGCAATTTAACAGTTTTTTATTTATTGCTTGCTGGTGGTAGAGTAATGGTAGGGTTTAGTATAATATACATTACATTACATTTTGTAGACAGTTGGGTCTACCGATGTCTTTTACATGTATTTAATTTTTATTTATTATTTTTTATAAAGTATAACTATTATTGGGGACTGAAGCAAGCTACTTCTCAGCAACCTTTATATACCGTTTAGGAAATTTGTACGAGACCTACCTTAAACAGCAAACTGTTGCTGTTAATTGAATAATTGTGTAGCTATGTTTCTATTTAAAACGGATAGGGAATGTTATTAGTGTCTTGATTTTGTCTGAGGAAGGAAGGATACGAAGCCTTCCGAAAGTGCTTGTTGTATAATAAAAGTTCTTACGTTACTTTTTCAATTCCTGTGGCTTTACTTTCACTCCGTGTCACATTTGGATTACTGTTGGCGTTATTTTAACATCGGAGCAACAGCTTATTGTGGCAGAGCGTTTCACCTGTGCAATAGCTTATTTTGGCGGACTGTTTCCTTTGCGTCTTTTTGTGTTTACCAATCTCTGGGTTATGACCTATCACTCCAGCTTGTTCTGTTGATTGTGGTTATGAGGTTGAGGTCTCTGGAGCATGTAGTGCAGATGGATTGGGATTTCTTTAGATGTAGCATTTCTAACATAGCTGGGTCAGACATGGCTTTGTAAGTCAAGTAGAGATCACCTCTAAGTAGGCGATATGAGACAGAGAATAGTTGGAGTTTTTTGAGTCTGTCCATATAGGACAAGTGTTTAAAGCCTAGGATCCTCTTTGTGAGGTACTTTTGTGGCCTCTCCAGTTGTTGTAGGTGTCTAGTGAGGTACATGCCAAATGGGGCATTGTACTCGATGATTGGCCTAATGAAGGAAGAGTAGAGGGAGACTATGACCTCTTTTTTCCTGGATGCAAAACCCTTAGTAATGAAATGTGTCACATAGAAGGACTAGAGATAGAAATTCTGCTTAAAACTTAATAAGTTGATTTCAAGGTCCGGTGGAACAGCAAGAGAATTAATAACATTGTAATCCTGCTCAAAACATATTAAAATCATTACAAGGTCCATTGGAACAAAACAAAGTTACTAAAAATATAACCCCTGCACACTGGATCTCAGATTGGAATTTTTCAGAGAAATTATCAAGGTAGTTACAAGGTCCAGTGACAGTAACATAATTACTACACAACGACCTCTGTTTACATTGCAACAATCTGCCTTCATAAAAAAATTTGCTTACTATTTTCAAAGCAACTGAGTAATGCAATAACTCAGCTCACAGCACCACAAACATCTGCAGAAGTGTAATCTCTCTAGCCACCAACTACTGATTAATATCCTTCCTGACTCAACGCATGTTAATATAGTAGAAATAGGTTCTCGGTGTAGACATTTGAGATAAATTACTCTTTTGCAATAAACCCCTCCCCCATTTTTCACAATCTGAACATCTAACAGCACTAATAAACTTCCTCAGGTCAGCACATAATGAACTGGTTACCTGTAATATCACATAAATGATGCTGATCGGATGAAACAAAGTAAGCCCCTCCCCTTTTCTGATGCACTTACCAAACTTTTGTCCCTGGTCTGCCCTCTTGCTAATCCTATTTCTGTACAATGCTTATGCTGATGATCTATGTGGTATGTAAATGATGAAGTGATGATATGAGAGATTTCTAAGTGCAATACAGTTCATGTTGATATATGATTAACTTGTGCTTGGGTTGTATCAGAACTGTTCTAAATAAATGTATTCCGATCTTGCTTATTTTGCACATAGTTTTATAGATCTTTTTGCAATGTATAGTATATCACTGCCTTAGCCCTTATACATGTTCAGCATCCCTGTCCTGTTCCTCCTGATATCTGCAAAGTACTTCCCATAGCATTCATTGTGATACAATTTCTGCTACCTGATTTATTGTGTGGTTATGATCGTTGACTCTAATTAACATAAATCAGACACTTATTCCTTGTGTCTGAATATTCCATATCTAGAGCTCGAAGCTACCTTGGCAATAAAATTACTCTGGTAAGCCATCCTTTAAGGCCCAGGGCAAATTAATCTTCATCTTGTCTTCCTGTGGAGTAAGTGCCTGGATATAGACTACATCTCAGAGTTACCTGCAAAGACTCATGTTGAGAGATTTCTTAGACCAAACTTCCTCCTGTTGTGTGTTGTTGGCTGCAGTATTAAATGGATTTGTTCATTGCTGTTGGTGTACTGCTTTTTTATCTTGTTATGGTATTGTGTGTAGTGGCATGGTGATATCTCTAAATTGTATTCATTTAACATTTAATAATTTATTAAATTAATACATCATTTAAAATGTTTAACTTTTGTGTCAGTTGCATAACCTCAAGGATCCTGACAGTCCAGTCTTGCTTTTTTTGCTGTTGTTTTAATATTACACCAGATATTCTCCTTATACCAAGTAATGAGCAGTCTGGGTAAAAGAAAAAGTATATATATCAAGCTTTGCTGGCACTTGATAAATAAAACAAGCTTGAAAATGTGGAAAGCAACCAAAAATATAGATATCAAGTCCCAAGTATAGGAGCACTAAAAAGTAAAAATTGGTCTCTTTATTACACATAAAAAGTCAAGCGCATTCATCCCTAGGAGACCGGGACTTCTTCAGAACAAGGTAAAACAATTACTGTAATGCATAAATACCCTAAATAGAAGCATGTGATCACCGATTAAACTAATTTCACACAAAAACAAGGAAAGACCTGCTAAGACCAATTGTAAACAATGAATAGGAAAACAATTTGTCACAGCTAAAAATACTTAGTTGACAAATCTTGTGCTCTGGTTTTTAAAAGAGGTACAATGGAGATTTGTTCATTCAAACTTGGTGGCATGGTTGCTTTCAATTTCAGTTGCCAAAAAAGCTCCCATCTCTCTGTCTGCAACTCCCACCAGCCTCCTCTATGATCTCGAGGAATGTCTAGTATCCCAAACTTAAGCTTACTTGACCCTATACAGCTCAAAGTGTGTTTATAAAGTGCATTATTTGTGTTTCCTTTTAGAATAGCATATTGATATTCATATATCCTTTTTCTTAATTGTCTCTTGGTTTTACTACATAAAAACATTGCCATTTGTCACACACTACTATATAAACTACACCCTTTGTTGCACAATTACCATTTCTTAGGTGAATATCAAAGGGGATATTTTTTAATTTCAGTGCTGGACATTTTAAAATAAAAGAACACTGGTGGCAACTTCCACACTTGGTCGCCCCTTTAAAATTCAAAGGGGTTAAGGGGATAGGGTGTTCAAAAAGAAACTTTAAGTTCCTCCCTGTCTTAAAAACAAAATAGGAACCCTCTCCTAGAATTGCTAACAAGTCAGGATGTGCTCTAAAAATCACCCAGTTTTTTTGGAAATAATATCCTTGATTGCCTTTGACCCACAACTATATGGAGCCACCAAATTGTTGGTCAGCACTTCTTTCCTCTAGTCTCCCTGAATAGAAGGGACCTTCTCCTACATATTCCCTAACAATGGTTTGTGTATTATATCCCATCCGTGCAGTCTTTCAACAGTAATCTTATGAATCAAATCTATACGATACCCCTTTTCAAAAAAACATCTGATCAATCTTAACAATTTTCATCTTGAAATTCAAAATATTTGAACACATTCTGACCGCACAAACCATCTCCCCTTTCATAATGTTCTTTTTAGTGTGGTGTGGATGGTAACTCTGAAAATTAAGGTAACTATTGGAAAATGTATCTTTTCTAAAAATCTTTGAACCAAAACACCCACTATGCTCATCTTTATATAGGGTGACATCCAAATAATTGATACTTTTGTCAGAATGTTTCCCAGTAAACTTAAAGAATGGTGAAATATTATTCAAAAATTCCATAAAATAATTAATCTCTTGTGGTGCCATTCTCCACAAGATAAAAGTATCATCCAGGTAACGGAAGTATACCAACCATTTATCCTTAAAATGTGAATTAAAAACATGTTTAGTCTCCTATGCATAGATAACTAAAGCTGCATAAATGGGGCCACAGCATACCCCCATTGCCATACCCTCTATCTGTTTAAAAAATTCACCTTCAAAGAAAAAAATTGCTATCTAAGATAATCTCCATAACTTCTATAATAAAATTCACCATGGTGTTGTCAAGTGTAGTCAAGGTCCTAATAGCTTCAGAAAACAACAAAAGACCTTTTTGGTGGGAAATGGAAGTAAATAAGTCTATCACATCAATAGTTGTAAAACTACAATCTGAACTGTAGCATTCTTGTTTAATCTTAGACAGAAAATCCCAAGGATCCTTTAAACAATGATCTATTGAAGTAATACAGTTCTTCAGTAATATATCTATAAAACCCCCTAACAAGTAGGTAATACTTTTCTGTGCCACCACAATAACCCTGTAGGGTGATTGTTGGATATTTTGTGCACTTTCTGTATTCTGAAAGCTACCGGTATGAGTGGATAGTAATTTTTTAAAAAATAAAACAAATCCTCAGAAATAGCCCCTTGTAAAAGGCATCTTCTAACAATAATTGTATTTTCCTATGTGCTATAAAGACTTCATTTCTAGAGGTCATCCTATATTTATTAGAATCATGATCTATGTTGAACATGTGTCCTATATAATCCAGTTTATCCACTCGAACCACACCCCCACATTTATCTAGCTTCATAATTCTGAGATTCTCATTAGATCTTAATTGTTTTAATAACATTTGTTCATGGGTACTCAAATTGTAGTACTTACACTTGCAATTTTTAGTTAAATTAAACAAATCTGATGAACGTACTCTTTCAAATGCTGCAATGGTAGGTTTAATGAAGGATACTTTGAGATGGAACAATGATCATCTTACTGTGTTATTTTCTTCAACTTCAGAAATATATAAGGATATGAAATTAAAAGATAAGACATAGCATAACTTGAAAATAACTTCAAACCCACAGAAAATGCTGCTGGCTAAAAGTGTATACCAATTTTTAACTTAAAAAAGGAGAAAAGAGATTTAGAAAAATTACTCAATTATATATGTTTTCTTGAATAAGTAGATGACATTTAAAAGATGACAGTGCTAAAAGCCCAAGGAGTATTTCAGCGTTTTGTTTGTTGTTGTATTCCTATTTTGTTTTAGTAGCACCTACTATATTTACATTTGTATTAGTTGTTTTCACGTTTATTTAATGTTTGTTAACTGACAATGTGGAGTAGTTTGAGAACCCATTTTAGCCATGACCCAGGCTGATCAAGCAAATGTAAAGTATAAAATGAATAACCAAACCTGTGTACATAAAGTAATGTAGTTTGAAGTACAGAGAAGCATAACCTTAAATATATAATTCAAATCCAAATGAATAGAATAGTATTAAGTTTAACATGTAGTTTAGTTGTACAAATGATGACAATCATAGCTTAGCAATTAAAAGAGCATAGTAGCATTGGCATCAACGTAGAAGATAAAGCAACAGTTCTAAGTAACAGATTCTGGTTGCAGTGCAGAGGTAGGAGAAATGAGTGAAAGAGAAAAAATTGTAAATCCTCCCTCCAGTTGTGCTACTTTCTTATCCTTCATTTTACCTTGCCAATACATTTAAATTAAGTGTAATTTGTGAGTCAATCCAGTGTAAGTGAATGTTGTAGGAGAATCAGATTAGGTGGAGTAATTAATTTCTGAACCAAATACTATCTCCACAAAAAAAAAATGATGAAGAAGATAAATAATATTCTACTTAATTTTTTGGCATCCTAATAAACCAAGAGTTTCCTTTGTTTGGCACAGAAAAGTTTGGGATAATGGTGCAATAAGATTTTGTGATATTCAATTGTATGCTACTTCAACAATTGCAAAAGCAATATAGCATACTGGAAAAATCCATCTTATGATTCAAAATAGAAGCAAATACATCAATAAATATTATTAGTAAATAATAAATATATCACAACCTATCATAAACAAATAGTCTCTAATAGTTTTATCTGGTTATTAAAAGAGTTTTGCATAAATGGAATTACATCCTCTTCTCAAATTCCCTATTTAAATAACAACACGTCCTCTTTCCAAAAGTTCACATATTCTAACAACTGTATTAAAAATGTAATATTTTCTAGGTTTCCAATTGCATATAAAAAAATTACTGCTTAAAAACTCATAACTTCAAAAAAATGTTTGTATTGAAACAACAAAGTAACTTAAATTATTGGCATCACTTCTTAAATGGTACTGATATGTATACTCTTGAAAATGTAAGGTCCAAATACAATCAAGATTTTGAGAACTGGTTAATTTTATAAATATTTAGAGACTTTGTGAACACAGAGATTAATACAATATTTAACCTAGATAAGAAATTGTTTCCCAAATTATTGGAATTCTTAATAAAAATCAATAATAATGCAATGAAAAAATAAATCAAACCGACACAATTTTATAAAATTCTTAAGTTAGATTTCACATATTTAGACAATTCCTTTTGGAACTGCTTCTCAAAAATTAATAATGAAGACTTTTCTGAAGAGTATAAGAAAATAATATTAAAATCTACAGATAAAAGCACATCTTCATTATACTAGACAATTTTCACTTGGAAATTCTTACACAGAGCTTTTGTCGCTCCTAATAAAATTACAATTATGCATAAATCAAATATAATTAAATGCTGGAGATTTGATTCTGGAATAATAGCTAATTAGATGCATATGGTATATGAATGTGAAGTCATCTCCCCTTTATGAAAGAAATTAATAACTTCACAAAAACTGAAAACTTCGATATAACAATGAAACCAATGAACCAGAATGGACAAACTTCCACCAGGCCAAATCAAACAATGAAAATTAGTGCTTTCATTCACTTTATTTTAATTTAAATTAATAACTTCATTCAAGCTCTATGATCAGATAAATGTAATATTTCTAAATATTTAGTTTTAAAGCTACAAAAGATGCACAGACCAGGCTCCAGGTTCTCCAACAGATTTAATACAAACAGACACAAGTGCTTTCATGAAATGCTTCTTCAGGTATATATCACATTAATTTAAAACACCCTTCTTATACCCTTCAAATATGTGACAAAAACAGGACATGGACTAAATGACCATGTACCTATGAGGCCCAATTTAAAAACAGACCACTACGTAGGTATATGTCTGTGATTATTAATGCAAGTAGCTTTAGTCTAATCTTCTTCTTCTTTTGGCTTTTCCCGGTTAGGGGTCGCCACAGTGGATCTCCGGTCTGCTAATGATTGGCAGTAGATTTTTTACGGTGCTGAGGTGCCAGCCCGAAGCCCAACCTTCAACAAAGGCATGCCCATTCACACATGTCTTTCGAATGCCACTCGACCACAGAGAGGACATGCAGACTCCACACAGAAGGTGCTCCAGCCGAGAATCGAATGGGAGAACCTTTTGCTGTGAGGCAACAACACTACCCCTGCACCACAGCGGTTATATACTATATTGCTGATTTTGAATATTATTATAGTTTTATTTTGTACAGTGTTACTTGTTTTTATTTTATATATTGTAAATGTTGTTTACTATGTAATATGAATGCCTTCAAACTTTTTTGGAAAGAAGTTCATGTGCTTAAAAATATATATACCTTTAAATATACCTTGAAAAAGTCATATGACTTTATTTGAAGGGTATAAGAAGGGTGTTTTAAATGAATGTGATATATACCTGAAGAAGCATTTTATGAAAGTGCTTGTGTCTGTTTTTATTAAAGCTGTTGGATAACCTGGTGCCTGGTCTGTGCATCTTTTGTGGCTTTGGATTGTGTTTTTATATCTGCAGAGACATTTGGATATCGTTGAGCTGGTTCCTTCTCATAAATATTTAGTTTTATTTAATGTTCCAATTCCTGAGAAAATTCCAAAAACCCAAGTGGCTCTTCTTTGGTCTATTCTTGCCCTAGCCAGAAAAGTAATTACTAAAAATTGGAAAAGTAAAGTTACCCCCTCTAGTGCATCTTATAAAGATGAGAACTTCTAATATTACACATTCATATAAATCTTGGCTTAAACTTAAAGACTTGCTTGAAAAATATTAATTGTTGATATGTTTAACTTTGATGTATTGATCAGCTGTAGACCTACATAAATACTTATGTGTTTGTTTTATAATTGATTTGTTTATTTATCATTTTTAAACTGAAATAACAAATAAAAAAAGAATTTCTGAACCAATATCTTTAAAGCAGTTCTGTTTGTTATACTAAAATAGGTGGTAATGGAGAGACTTCTTAAATATGCAAGATTATCTGTTTATGTAATTCCTTCAGGTAAAGAGTTCCAACAGGCAGGGCAAGTTTAGAGAAAGATCCTTCACAGGTAGAAATTGTAAAGACAGGCTTTGATAGAAGAAGAGAACTAGAAATGCTGAGAGAGTAGAAAGTTTTTTTATGCCCACTTTTTGATAAAGGGGGGGTGGCATTTTTGTTTGAGACTTTGAAAGATAACTGCGTGTTAAAGGGGAACAAAGGAAGACATTTGCTTCTGCTAAGAGCAAAACACTGTTTTTCTTTTTTACTGGACAGTTTAATGAATCTGACTCTGGTTTTCAGCATACTTGGGCTGCATTATATTATGGGATGAGCCAAGGGCAGTAATCAGACTTTGACAGAAGATATGAGCTCTTACAAGAAAGTCTTCATTGAGCTAAGACTTTAGGAATTTTGGTTTCAACTTGTTTATGCAAGGTGAAGTTTTTGAAAAAAAGAACCTAGATACTTTTGTTCAGTGACATAAGGGAGAGGGGATTCTGAAGGATCCGTAATGATAACATGTTGAAACAGATTCATGTCTTGGTGTGTGTCAAACAGAATTCAAAATATTTTCTGAGTTGACAGGTTATTAATATGAAGCCAGTTTTAGACTGTTATAAAGTCACTCTAAAGTTCTTTTTGTAGGGTGGAAGCTTTCTTATTTTTTAAAGATAACAATCTCATCTGCATAGAGGACACAATTGCTGTGAGGGAGGTCCCATAGAAGGTAATTTAGGAAAAGTGAAAAGGGAAGTAGCTGAAAAACATAATCTCATGGAACACCTTTGTGAGGTGTTCCTCAAATATATATGCTTCTAAGTCCAAAATGAGTGTGAAGGTATGATTGGAAATATAGTTTTTGAACTTTTGCAGAATGTCATTAGAGAAACCCGTGTCACTTAATTTATGAAGCAGGAGAGAATGATCAACTATAACAAAGGCTTTTCTAAGATCAAGGAAGATTGTTTCAATAATTTTACCACATTTCATAATAGAACAGATGTGATAAGTTAGAAAGAGAAGATAACTGTAGTGGTATTATAGTTGGGATGGAAACTGTGTTGCCTGTCACTGAGAATACCATAATTAGTGTGATAACCAAGAATGTGGTTGTAAGTGATTGTTTTCAAGTATCTTGGTGAGAGGGCGGAGTAGATATTGGACAGCAGTCATTGTCTGAGGAAGGGGCAGGGACTTTTGGTAATGGTATGACAAGTGCTTATTTGAAGCTGTGTGAAAGAATGTTGGTTGTGAGGGTTAACTGGAAAATAAAAGCCAGAAGTTTGCTAAGTGGACTATTCCCCAGCCTAAAGTTATAATGATGAACAGAATAGTGGAAAGGTTGATAGGAGAATGTAGAAGCATTTCTTGTATTGATTTGGCAATGACCTTAAAGTGAAAAGGGGGATATTTTAGGAACTTACAAAAGGGAGGGAAGGAACAGGGATTAGTTATACTGTATTTCTTCTTTTTTGTGATAGAGTAAAGTCTGTCTTGTATGGGATGTACAATGCTATAAAATTTATGGAGAACAAAAACAAGATTAGTACAGTTGTAAACTGAGGACCAACTGATGTCTGCAGTTTCAGACATGAGGTTAACTGTAGAACTGTCTGTCAGATTTCTGGTCTGGGAAATATAGAAAGGGATTTTCTTACTTTTGAGTCTCCAAGTAGAATAGATAGGGCAGCAATCCATATGTGAGTTAGGGAGAACTTGATGATGAAGCAGTTTTGCAGGTATATTGTTAAGAACAATGTCTAAAAGTATAAATGTGAAATTGGCAAAATTAGGCTTAGTCCAATCAGTGACTTCTTGCTAGTAGCACAACTTAATATAAATACTAATATAGCTTGAAGCTACAAAGTACCATATAACAGTATAGCAGACAAACCAATTGATACTTTTGGATGGACAAAGAAGGATGAAGGAAAAAGCAGACTTCATAGTTACTGTTTACTGAAGGATAAGGCTTGGATGGAGGGAAAAGTAGGAGGGGTAGTAAGTTGGGTCAAGAGTAAGTACTGAAATACAATTCAGAAAAACAGGAGGGGTAGTGAGTTGGGTCAACAGAAAGTCCTGTGATATATGAATAGTGATGAGTACTAAGATGGTATACAACATGAGCAGATCCAGGAATTGGACAGATGTTTTAGTTGAGATTTGAAGGTATAGTAGTGAGGTATCAGTCTGACTGATTCTGGAATACTATTCCAGGTCTTGGCAACACAGTGTGAATACAGACTAACACAATTTGTCCTTCGAAGTTTATAAATGGATGGGAGATGCTTGTGAGAAGAATGTAAGTCACGAGATGGAAGATAATGCTGAAGTAGTGTAGAGGTTGTTTGTGAAAATGAGGAAGTTAACAGTATATTGTGTGTTATCATTAGCCAATTAAAAGTCAGCAGGTGGCAGAGTTAGACCCGATTTAGGGTTTTGAGTGCAGAGCAGTGGTAGGATTTGAGGGTCCAAACAGTGAGAAATTTAGCTATTTTATTATAACATTGACTGAGTTTTACTTTATGAGAAGAGTGAAGATTAGTTAGGATAGGGGAAGCATATATAAGGGATGGTATGAGATAAGTGGTGGCAAGAACTACTTCTGTGGAGCTGGTGATGAATTTTTAGCCCTCTACAACATGCCCTGTCTTTGACCTATCTTTTTTATGTTGCTATTAATATGCAGGTCAAACTTAAGACTGTCGTCAATTGCTACACCTAACAGCTTGGTGTGCAAAACAATATCAATTACAGTATTGTTAAGAGGAGTAATTGTAAAGTTAGAGTTATCAGTGGAGAATTGTTTGGGTAAGAATAACAGAAGTTTGTTTTTCTTATGATTAAGTAGGAACTTTTCTGAGACAGGACTCAATGGAACTGAATGCATATTGAGTTATGTTTTGAAGTTGAGTAAGATTGTTAGAGAAGCAGATTAAAGTGGAGTTGTTGGCATATTGAATAAGGGCTGCTTGTTTAGTAGAAATGTGAAGATGATTAATAAAAATGTTGAAGAGGAGTGGATCCAGAATTGAAGCCTTGAGGTACCCCAGTGCTGACTGGCAAATAAGGAGAGAAATTGGAATTCCATTTAACTGACTGATATTTGTTAGAGAGTTAACTGATGAACCACTGTATGGTAGTTTTGGGTAAGCCAAGAAACTATAGTTGAGACAAGAATTTGGGGTAAGAGACAGTGTCAAAGCTTTAGATAGATCCAAAAATAGAGCTGAGACAAAGTTACCTGTATGTCGTGCTTTGTTGACTGTGCCAGGGAAGGATAACAGAACAGTGGTAGTACTATGTGCAGGTCTGAATCCATGTTAGGTAGGAGAAAGAAGTTTATTGTCAAGTAGGTATTGAAGAAATTGTTTGTGGATACATGTTTCTAGAATTTTGGATCGAGGAGAAAGAATAGCAATAGACCTATAGTTAGATATTTCTGTGGAAGTGCCACCTTTGTGGAGAGGAAGGATGAAGAACTTTTTCTACAGAGTGGGACATAGATTTCCTTAACAGATCTATTGATGAGTATAGAAAGTGGGTAGGCTATTGCGTCAGCTGCCATTCTCAGATATTCATTAGGAGGATAATCTGCAGAGGGGAAGCAAGGTTTGAGTTTGCTCATTAGTGACTGAATAAAGGATGTGGGTACTGGTTGTAGGGAAAATGTGGAGAGGCAGCTAGTTGGTGGATGAGAGAAAGTAGCAGGTGTTGCTGAGAAATTGTTAGTAATGGAAGGTATGGTATTGATGAAATAAAAGTTAAACTGAGATGCTATTTCAGAAGAGGTACTATCACTGGAGGGTTGAGGGAAAGAATGATTTCCATGGTGTAAAATGTTATTGATTGTTTGTCAGAATGTGTTTTGGACTAGTTTTGTGCTGATCTTGTGGATTTGTGTAGAATTGTTTTCTTGTCTTTGTTCATCTGTTTCTTTCCTAGATTAGCAATTCTCTAAAGTGTTGTAGATTTTCTTGTGTTTTTTGTTTTGAGTAGCATGTCCAGCCCTCATCCCTTTTTTGCATAAGGGATCTGATGTTGACAGAAAGCCAGGGAGAATTGTTAGCTTTGACTCTTTTCTTTCTGGCAGGTGCTAATCTGTTTAAAGAGTTTAGGAATATAGAGGTGGATTTTTTGACTGCCTCATCAAGGGGTAAGTATTTAAGGAAAGACCAGCTAATAGTATTTAATATATTTGTAACGGTCTGAGCGTTAAAGTGGTTTAAGTTGCATACTGTCTTGTAGGTATGTTGTTTACAAGGGTGAGTGGCAGTTTAATTGTGTAAGTAGGGTGGTGATCACTAACAGAGTCTGGTAGTATTTCCGATTGAATAAAATTACTTGAGTGGGAGACCAAAATCCATACTATAGTTGAGTCTTCTTGGTATGATGAGTTGGTATAGTTTGGGTGAGTTATGAGTTGTGAAAAGCCAAAGAGATTAATGCTATTTGCAGGAAACTAGGAGTTAAGTTTCTGCCAGTCGATGTTGACATCACCTAATATTACAGTTTCTAGAGAAATACTGGTTGACACCCAGGATAGGATCTCTCCAAGGGCTGATAGATTGCTGCCAGGGGGTATGTATAATGCAGCAATGTACAGGATTTTATGATAATTTAAGTTACGACAGGATAGAATAAGTTTGGCTTTGCCAAAGGAAGGTACAGGATGATTATGAGGAATTAAATAGATAAGGGATAGAGTTTGGATAGAGTATGGCTACATCACCTCTTTTTCTTTTGAGTGGGTCAGCTCTGAGCATACTGAAACCTGGGGAAGTACTTTAATGTGTGATTTCAGCCAGGTTTCCATGATTACTAATATATCAGGGAATTGTAGGGTTATCCAAGCATGTAATTTGGTCACTTTATTGCAAAGGCTATGTATATTTTCATAGATAAATTTAAGCTTATTGTGTGATGCTGGAGTTTGGGTTAGGGACGGGGAGAGTGCGAAATTGGGACCTGGGTTAGGGTGAATGTTACCACAGAGTAGCAGAAATTTAAAGAATACACAGGAAAAGAAGGGTTTAATTTTGGACATAAATATGTTTAATGCTAGATAAGTATAGTGGTGAATTAAGCAGTTTAACTTTAAAAAAGAATGGAAAATAGATAGGGAGTAACGGGTAGGGAGTAGTGATGTGTGAAATAGGAGAAAGAGGCAGTGCCAGCAGGAGAGAAGAGTGTAGGTGGAATCAGTGCAACATATGATCGAAGAGAAGAGAGAGAAAAAAGGATTAGTGTAAGGAGTTTTAATTGTAAGCCGCGGTGGTGCAGCGGTAGCACTGCCGCCTCACAGCAAGAGTTTCTCCTGTTCGATTCTCGGCTGGAGCACCTTCTGTGTGGAGTCTGCATGTCCTCCCCGCGGTCGGGTGGCATTCGCAAGATATGCGTGAATGGGCGTGCCTTCATTGAAGGTTGGGCATCGGGCTGGCACCTTGGCACTGTAAAAATCGACTGCCAATCATTAGCGGATCGGAGTTCCGCTGTGGCGACCCCTAACCAAGAAAAGCCAAAAGAAAAACAACAACAACATGGTACAATTATGAATGGAGGGAATAGAATGGAAGAGAAGAGAGTAAGTAGTGAAGGTTGGAGTGAATGAGTTTTACAGAGGGCTAGAAAGGATGAAGGAAGATAGACAGTTATATATGTGCCAAATTTAGCTAAAGGTGAAGATGAAGGAGTAGGGGAATGATTGAGCTGTTATACCATAGAGTAACTAAGTCTGACATTAGGGTGATTGGAGAGAGAGAGATTAGCTCTGTAGTACAGAAGTTAAGAAGTAGTGAATTAGTAGAAAATAAGAAGGAGTCAGAAGTATGTGTATAAGAAAGGAAGAATGCAGCAAGTTGATTGGATGGGTGTGTGATAGTTACAGTGATGAGTTGATTGGCAGAATGTGAGGAGTATGTATATTTGTAAGATAACTGGTTTGGGGAACCATTATGAGAGAGCTTTTGAAGTAGTTTTGCAATGAATCCATTATAGTATGGGTAAGAAATGGCAGTGGTGAAGAATGTGGTCATGCTAGTTAGAGGATTAGTAATGATTAGAACTTAGGGAGAAAAGGAATATGATGTACAAGAGGAAGAATATGTCTGAAAGGAGAGGATGTGATACTAAGGTAAGTGAACTGTTAGAGATAAGAAGAGGACATGGAAGGGGCTTATAAGAAATTTATCAGAGGTGGCAAGGGGTAGAGTTCAGTATTAAGGAAATGAAGTAGGAAAGGGTTGGGAATAGGAATAGGGTAGGCGTGCA
The DNA here is from genome assembly GCF_019279795.1 of Protopterus annectens. Classification (NCBI taxonomy): domain Eukaryota; kingdom Metazoa; phylum Chordata; order Ceratodontiformes; family Protopteridae; genus Protopterus; species Protopterus annectens. Next base: position 79,514,157 of record NC_056751.1, on the reverse strand, counting down.
GAGAAAAGTCCAGTATAGCAAGACACAGGAAGCTAGCACAGCTACTAATTGGAAACAATCAGTAACAGCCTTATAAACACAGGTAAGAGGAAATAAAGGAGATAGGTGTGTGGTATGCATGAAGATGGGAGTGAAAACAATGTACTAGTAGCATTAGAAAAGAAGGTATAGAGAGAGAGAGAGAGACAGAGAGAGTGAGAGGGGGGAATAAAAGTGAGGAAAAAAACTTTTAGTTATGGTACAAGTGGAGGAATACAGGTAGAACATTGAAGTTACAGTGAAAGAATTAAGAAGACAGGAGGGTAGGAGATGGAAGAAATATGCTGTAAAATCAAGCAAGTTTGAGAAGGAAGGAAGAGGGATGTAATATCTAACTATATATATATATATATATATATATATATATATATATATATATATATATATAATATTAACAAATGGCTGGTAGCGGGGATTTGGCCATTTATTTAAATGTATTTAAATAGAATTCCAGAATAACAATGAATATGCAAGGTGGAAATAGTAAGCAGTTATAAGCTTTAAGAGAATTCCTTAGTTTAAACAAAGGTGGAATTACTGAAAAAGTTCATAGACTGGAGCTTTTATTGATGCAGGTGGTAGCTTCTCAGACATAGAGCATGCTATTATAATGGGGAAGGCAAAATAGGCTCATATAAGAGGTAAGAGATCATCCAGTAAATAGTGTTCAAGGTGATCCTGTACAAGTAAAGTTTAGGGGTTGTGAATGTTAGGGTTTGCGCAATGAGCCCTAGACACCTGTTTAAACAAAGGTGGAATCATTGAAAAAAGTTCATAGACTAGAGCTTTTTATGATACATGTGCAAGCTCTCAATATGTAAAGCAGGCTATTATCATGTGGGAAAGCAACCATAGGCTCATACAAAGGGTAAATCATCCAGTAGATAGTGCCTCAAGCTGGTCCTGTACAGGTGAAGTTTAGAGTCTGTATATAGTAGGGATTGTGCCTGGAGGCCTAGAAACCCCCTTATTAATAAATGAATTAAAAGGCAACTGCCCACCAAGAAAAAGATGCAGGATGAGAAAGAAATATTACTGTATAGTAGCAATAAATTTAATTTGAGCAGGGGATAATGCAGTTTTACCAACAGGTGGCTTTGTCTAATCTCTTATGATTCCCCTTTGTGAGCAAACCACACCAGCCTTGGGTAAACCCTGCATTATTCACATCCAAATGTGAGCTATTGCTGAACAGCTGAAACTGTTTATTGATGTTTAGCAAAAAATGAAAAAAATTGCTTTACATGCATAATAGTAGTTTTTGAACATTGTTGTTGTGTCTTTCGGCTTTTCCCAGTTAGGGGTCGCCACAGCAGAACTCCGGTCCACTAATGATTGGCAGTAGATTTTTACGTGCTGAGTTGCCAACCCTGACGCACAACCTTCAACGAAGGTACGCCCATTCACACACGTCTCCACACAGAAGACGCTCTGGCTGAGAATCGAACCAGACAGCGTCTTACTGTGAGGCGACAACAGGAGTTTTTGAACATGTACAGCTTTATTTCAGAAAATGTAAGAAAGAACTTTCATCAAGAAATGTGTGAATGAGAGGGACCATTATATATCTTTTCCTGTACACATCATCCCTGATAGTGCATTGCATTATATTCCCAAGCCACAGGCATAGTTACAGTGGGGTAAAGCCGGCAGCTACCCTGTGCACAAGGTGTAAGGGGGGCATGATCAGGTGATGCTGACCAGTCAGTAGTGCACTATTGGCATTCAGAAATGAATGCCAATAGTGCATTTTGTGGTCAGGGCTTCAGCACTTTAGTGCTTTGTGTATGATATATGATGAAGAAGCCACTTAAAACAAATGTAGTAAGTGTTTTTCTGATTGTTGCAAGCAATAAAGAACTTTTTTTTCTGTCATGAAGTATTTTTGGTTCCTCATCTTAAATATTAAGAAGGCATCAGATCAGTGATCAGGCTAGGGTACCAGAATTGGAAGTTACAGCTCTTCCATAATCACTCAGGCTTCTCTGCTGCCAGAATCCTCTCCATATGTTTCCTGAACACCATCCCTTAATCTCTTCTCAGTGTTAGCCTCAGCCAGTTTCAACACCCTCATCTCATCCTCCATTCAGGTACTATAACTCCTTCTTTTTACTTTCACATATTCTCCGTTTCTCAGTATCACATCTCTATTGTCCATCAAAAAAGTACTTTTGCATCTAAATTACATAAATTGATAAACTGATTCATGTCTGTAACTGTACATACTTTGTAATTGTGCGTACATGAATAACACTATGCTGTGTGCTGTTTTAAACTTCAGTTAATCTTCTTCTTAAAAATATGTTGGAGTCTTTCTGCCTGGACCTCTGCTGAGAAGGGTCAGTTGTCAAATTGATAGATATGAAATCAGAGGCTGTGGTATCTCAGAGTAGTCCCCATACTGTGAGGTCTCAGAATTAGCATATGTAACTGGTGCAGGGAGCACTCCTACAAAAATGCATTTAAAACATAATGGAAACATTTTCCATTACACTCTGTCTGTATTTGAATCACAGTTTATTTTTTACAATGATGTGACTTGAAACTCTGGGTTTCACACTTCTGACAGACAGCCATCTAAAGAATGACATCATCAGTTTAGTACACATATGCACAATAACAGAAAGCCAGGAAAAAACTTTGTTCTTGGGGGGTAAAGGGCACTGGAGGGGCTTAAGACAGTCTTATCAAATTGCTTTAGGTAAGCAACAGTGTAATCAGGCAGCAAGGAAGTCTGATGGAATAAATAGACCGTTGAAGAAGTAGCATGGAAGAAAAGATATTATTGCACACTCATTATACACCTTAATGGCCTCCTTGGAGGTAATCCAGAGGATAACAAAAACAAAACAAAAAAAAAAAACAAGAAAAAAACAGTGCATGGTCATTCAATCCATTCCACAGACTAACTGCATAGCTAGTGTCTGAGAACATTTCCATGCAGATAGCTATTCTCTGTTCTGCATAGATGAGCAGCACAACAAAGATGCAAGCAGAAACATCCATGCAGATACTAACGCACAAGGTGCAATATTTATTGGTTATGTGCCATCTTGTGTGAATCTCATGAGAGCTGAAAATGTTACTTCATGAATTGCTGCATGTATTTTTAAAGGAGAACGTATCCCTTTCTCTCTATATAAACAGATATACATACAGTATACAGATACACACCATACCTCTCAACCTCTTAGAGCAAAAAATCTGGACAAACCCTGACAGAATGGGGGAACAAAGGTCCAAAAAAGGGGCATATTTTAAATATTGCTCTTATAAACTTAGACGTTGCAAGAATAACAGTATTTGTCTTAGCATGCATTTTTTGAATGATATGAAGTCTGAAACACAAATGTATATCATTATTTAATGACTTCATTCCTCACATCATCCCAGTGATTTATCAGACAATCACAAATTTCATGAGGAACAGACCAAAAATATGAGGCAAAAATCCGGACAGTTGAGCAGTATGATACACACACACACACACACACACACACACACACACACACACACACACACACACACACACACACACACACACACACACAATGTTGCACATGGCAGCACATCCCTTGGTAGGATGGCATAAAGTCACAAAATTATATAGCTATATATAATGGAAGCTACTGTGCTGTGGAGGTTACATAAATGGATATGTGTCAAATGTGCCAATGGGGATGAAAGGGGTGCATAGAAAATTAAAGAAAAGAAGAAGGCGGCAAGCACAGAGACACAAATGACAACATATAGGAAAGCACAGGCTGGAAAAAAAGCACAGCATCATATTTGGGGATAGCGTCTCCTTTTATGATATATAGACTGGATGGATGAGGGTGAAGGGAAAGACGAAAACAGGATAGGGAAAGGGAAAAGGTCAGTGTACAGGGTCAAAACTACAGCTACAGAACAACATAGACATGCAGAGGTAGATGCTGTCACACTAGGATGGGTAGACATGGGATGGACAGAGACACACAGAGGACAAACAAATGGTAATAGAGAGGTTGAACAATGCACAAAGTAAGGTGCTGAACAGAGCAAGAAGGGAGTACACCAGGCTGGGGATAGCGTGCATATGATCAACAAGAAGGCTGCCATCCCAGACCAGAAAGGCAATACCATGATCTATCACCAGCAGGTGAATCTGGGTGACTGGTGGTATGGGGGCACTCTGTCCTCTGGTGGCCCAATAGTTAGCTTCAGCTGGGTGAAGAAATCTGCAATCTGCTCAAGGAGGTGATCCATTTGTGTCATATGTCTGTCCATAGCTGTCTCAACCACAGCATTCATCAATCATTGAGACTTTGGTTAGGCTAGCATGGGCAAGGGTAATGGGCTGCTTACCAACAAGAGGTCACAACCCTCTCTAGTGAGGCAGTCCCGGTTCCATCACCTTCCTCTGCCACAGCCTCAGCAGGGGTGGGCTATAGTCTAGTGAGGCAGTCCCAGTTCCATCACCTGCCTCTGACGCAGCCTCAGCAGGACTGGGCTATAGTCTAGTGAGGCAGTCCCAGTTCCATCGCCTTCCTCTGCCACAGCCTCTCCAGAGTTGGGCTATAGTCTAGTGAGGCAGTCCCAGTTCCATCGCCTTCCTCTGCCACAGCCTCAGCAAGGGTGAGCTATAGTCTAGTGAGACAGTCCCAGTTCCATCTCCTTCCTCTGCCACAGCCTCAGCAGGGGTGAGCTATAGTCTAGTGAGGCAGTCCCAGTTCCATCACCTTCCTCTGCCAAAGCCTCTCCAGAGTTGGGCTATAGTCTAGTGAGGCAGTCCCAGTTCCATCACCTTCTTCTACCACAGCCTCGGCAGGGTTGGGCTATAGTCTAGTGAGGCAGTCCTAGTTCTATCACTTTCCTCTGCCACAGCCTCGGCAGCAGTGGGCTATAGTCTAGTGAGGCAGTCCAAGTTCCATCGTCTTCCTCTGCTACAGCCTCTGTAGGGTTGGGCTATAGCCGAGCTGTCGGCTGATCCTTTCAACCATTGGGGCCTGCAGGAAGGATATACAATGGGAAGGTTACATAAGTCAACCTGTCATACCAATGGAATGAAGTTATATAACACATGTCAGCATGTGTCAACACAACTAGCTCAACCTGGCCACTAGTCCCTTCTGCCTTCTGTAGCTGTCAGCACAAGTTATCATGTTCTGCTTGAACTGAAAGAGAAAAGGACTGGTAGTGGAAAGTAAGATGCCAGAGCAACAGTTGCAATCTGTAGTCACATACCTATATTCCACAATCTCTGTCCCAGGCACCAGACAGATGCACATTCCCAGTACATAAATAAATAGACCTATACAGATATATGACTCTTGTATACACGGGACACACTAGGACCATGCTAGTACCCTGAGATGGTTCAGCATAACCCCAGCACATAAAAGTCTCTGCAAGACCCCAGTACAAGTAGCTGACATATTACAGTACCTGCCACCAAGTGACAGGTGCTTATAATTTTAAGGTATTGTTGCTTAAACTCCTCTTCCAACACATGGAGATCCTTAGGGTGGTGGCCTCACAGGTCATCAGAATGATCCCTGCACAACTCCCCCAGCTGCATAATGTCCTTGTCTCTCTTAAGCACTGCAGTCCAGGTATAAGTGACATCAGCTTTTGGGAAGGTCCCATCACATGGCCCTAGTGGCCACTTTATGAACTGGTTGTGAAGGAGATAAAATATGCTGTTGCTCTTATTCATGCACCCAGTAGATGGTTTCCACTGGAAACTACTATAAGTAGCCAGTGTTGTACAAATGCTATCTAAAAGTGGTAGCACTTTCATGATATCAAAATGGTAGCCTGTGAATCACACATACAATGTGATATCCGAATCATGAGTAGTGTAGCCTGTTGTTGCTCTGGTCTCCCGATAATTTCACAAATATGGGGTATCAGACATGCCAAGGCACCCAGCTACACTACTTGTTGCATAACTGTGTTAGAAAACTAAATTGGCTCATTGGATTTCATTGTGCTTGGCCTCATTTTTCTACAATATGTGCAAAAAGGCCTAAAACTGTGAAATTGCAGAACTCACTGCAATTTTGTAAACCAGTTTATGCACATATTCGAGGAAAGCTTGAAACTATGAACAGTGGCATTTATTGAATCATAGCCAGCTCTGAGAAGCATACCTTAGAACTGTACAGATTTTCACAGAATGTCCAGATTTTTTGCCTCAAATATTTGGTCTGTTCCTCATAAAGTTTGTGTTTTTCTGGAAAATTATGTTCGATTGAAGTCACTAAATAATAACCAAATAATGACATATATTTGGGTTTCAGACTTCATATCCTTCAGAACTGTATGCTAACACAAATATTATTATTCTAGCAGCTTTCTAAGTTTATAAGTGTAATATTTAAAATCTGTCCCTATTTTTGGGTGTTTGTCCCCCCATTATTTTAGGCTTTGTCCAGATTTCTTGCTTTAAGAAGTTGAGAGGTATGCTGAGGAGGCACAGAATAATCTGCACTTGTGTAGTAAGATGATTCACCTAGCTTTCTAATGTTCTGCATCCTTACACAAAAATGCAGTGTACATGAGTGGAGCAATCAGTGGAGCAATATGAATGGGTATATCTGCATGTGTTATGTGTGTATAGATTGCACTGACAACAAGGTAGTCCATGATATCAGCACAAGTGGATGGTGCAGTGGCACAGCGGTAGCATTGCTGACTTACAGCAAGAGGTTCTCTGGTTTTATTCTCAGCTAGAGTGCCTTCTTTGTGGAGTCTGCATGTTATCCCTGCATTCGTGTGGGTTTGCTCCGGGTACTCCAATTTCCTCCCATGTTACAAAGACATTTATCTGAGTGTTTCTCCCCTGGCCTCTGCTGAAAATTGTCTTTGTTCCAACTCAGACTTTCCTGGAAAATAAATAAATAAGGTGATCTTTCACATTTCTGTTTGTCATATGAAGTGGGTATGCCCTCTGTATAATATGGAAGTATATGCTGCTGTATACAGCATTAATGTCACTTCATATGAGTATCCCTTCCACTATAGTACTATATAGATGTTTCACTTATGTTTCTATAGATGTTATCTTAAAGTCAGGTGCCTTCCCTTATATCTATAAGTAGGTCCTAACAGAGAGGCTAGGCACTGTAGGAAGTGCATGTGAGCCTGCCTGTGGCAGGTATGCTAGTTGTATTTGTTACCATATGTGTACTTTCAACTATAGTATGGTATATCACAATTCCCTTTGTGTCTATAGCAGTGATCCTACCAGCCCCAGAAGTAAACACCTATAGCAATGTCTCTTATATTCAGAGGAATCTGCATGGACAAATAACATGGTGAATGACACAGGTGGGTCATTTTCAGCTTAACTGAAAATGAAACAATACTACAGGAACCCAGGACCCATTGGGAGTACATTTGGGAGAAGGATGCTAACATGCTTTTATGGCAATAGGTATGGCACACACTGACCCATGACATCTGTGGTTTGAGTGGGCAGAATCAAACATTTCAGCAATTAAGGATGTCACTGATATGATAGTCTCTGTCAAGACAAAGGCAAATGTCATAATTGAGGCAAGATCAGTCAGTGTGGGGGGGGGGTCAAGAGGGTCCATCAGCCTAACAGAACCAGAGGAGGTTTTATTGTCAGAGCATGAGGAGAGTGGAAATGGGATTATCCCCATAGGAGAGGACATTGGCACCAGGATGACCAACAACAGTGCTTATTACAAGATACCGCAACAGGTGACTACCACTTATAGCGTACATCTTCAAAGAATCAGTGCACATAAAACTTGTTGGCTAACCACAGCAACCGATGCTTATGTTTTGAAATAGGAACATCAGTTATTCAGAAGCTTCAGGATGGAAGCAGAGGTTGATGGGATTTTATGGGGGTCCCTATTAAATGAGCGAAATTTGCAAATCCTGAACGCTCACATGAGCAAAAATGCCGCAATTCGAAGTTGCTTGTTTTTCAGCACAGTACAGTGAAGATTGGGATATTTGCCCTTTCTTCACTGTATTGCAATCTTGGAGTTGGAATATATATTTAGCAGGGGTACCCACAATAACCTTTTCGACTTGCGGCATTTTCACTCATGTGAGCATTCAGGATTTGTAACTTTCGTTCATTTAATAGGGATCCATTTTATGGCACTTCTTGCATGAACTCCCTTAGCAGGTATGTCACAAAGCCACAGTTGTAGCACAGATATTTATGTTCACTCTGGTGTAGCTTTGTTGTGTATCCACACATAAGACCCTTGCTATAGTGGCACCTGTAGTGGCTGGGTTTGGACAACAGGCAGGGCTGAGGATGATGATGGGACACAAATACCTAAGTCACAGTCAGATGATCCTGGGTGGACATCCAAGCACACTACATTATAAAGGGTTATGGTGAGGCCCTGACCATAAATGAATTTGAGACTGTACAGTCTGTTCACTCATAGTTCTCAGTGGAGGGGAAGTGTCCTATGACTGCAAACACTGACACTGCTCTCACTGTGACTGCAAGAGCAGATGAGCTTACTGCATCTGATACTGGCATCACCAACGTAGCCCAGCCTTACAGGGATGTTGTATGCCATTATTTGTTACAGATAGCCCCTGCCATGTGAGTGTCACTCAGGAACAATTAGAAAATGTGCTGACTTGTCATCCAGACACAATCGTCTGCTACCCACTCCAACATGGAGCTGATTGCTGTGTTGTCAGGCATTTGGAAGGACAGTGGCCTGGTTGGTCTTATGAGGTCTATAGTGGTTTAATACTACCTTCAGTTCCACCTCCATGCAGGGGATTACCAGGGCCACTATTACTGCTCAGGTAGACAATGCTTTCTGCGACCAGGGTAGATACATACCGACCTCTGATAATGGGCAACAATACTCAGTATCCACCAGCAGGACACCTCATGGGAGTCTTGCTGCAACAACCCAACAGAGTGACCCCTCACTACCTGTGTAATGGTAACCCAACCTCATTACAGGAGGAAACTTGGAGACAATCCAAATTTTACCAAACACTCTGTTTATGGGGATTTCAATTATCCCACCATCAACTGGGAAACTGATGCTAGCCCCAACTCACTAGTGCAAAAGTTATTTGACTTTGTTGACTCAAATGCCCTGGAACAAATTGTTCATACCCCAACAAGAGGAACAAATATTTTAGATCTGATCCTCAATAACATGTCAAATAGATGCACTGCCACACCTGTCAGACACTCATTAGTTAAATCTGACCACAAAACAGTCACCTTTGAGCTGGCACTAACACCAGAACTCATAAAGGATGAAATCAGACTAAAAACTTCACCAAGGTAGAGTATATCCTCCTAAGCTAAGGTATAAATGCATTCCAAGCCCCACCCCAAGCTAGAAGTGGTAACTATGCTGAAGCTTATACTAAAGCCCTGTCCAATCAATTGCATAAGTGTATAAACTCGGCTGTACCAGAAAGAATCAAAGCTAGGGCCCCAAGTAAAAAAAAGCTGCAATGGTGGGCATCCAGCATCAACAAACTTTACAATAAATGCAAAAAAGTTGCTGTCCAAGAAAACAAAGGCAAGACCCCAACAATGGAAAAGACCCTTCTCAGCCTCAACAGACAAAAAAGACAACTTGTCAAATCCTCCAAGGGTTCCTTAAATAGAAACTTAGTAAGTACAGCCTAGGATATCCATAAAGCCTTTTTCAGCTACATATTTAGCATAAAACGTAGGACCCAGGTACATGCAGAACTAGTGATCAATGGTATCACACACACTGATCCCACAGAGATAGCAAACCTGCTAGCAGATAGGTTTGGCAAACATTTCACTCCCTTATCCCCTTCTAACTTATCACAAACTTTCCCCCAAACTTCTCCTCCACCCCATATATCTGAAGAGCAGGTCCTCAAAGCCTTGTCCAAAGCAAAAAAAAACACAGCCTCTTTAGGAGCAGACAACATCCCAGACTGTCTTCTAAACAGGCTAAAACATGAACTAGCATCACCATTAAGTACCCTTTTCAATCATAGCCTAACCAAAGGCTTTGTTCCTACAGAATGGAGAACAGCAACAGTTATTCCACTCCACAAACATGGCCTAGCAACAGACCCGGGGATTTACAGACCCATAAGCCTGGCCAGCCCCATCTGTAAGGCCATGGAAGTGATCATTATGAACCTCAAAAATAAAGACATAGGCGACCTCCAAACCCTGGATCCTACCCAATTCGGCTTCATCAAGGGCGGATCCTGCCTGTTAAATCTGGAGAACTTCTTTGAAAATGTGACCAGGGCCATTGACAAGTGGAAATCTATGCATACAGCATACCAAGACCTGGCAAAGGCTTTCGACACAGTCCCACATTCAGGCATTACCAATAAACTTAGCAAACTGAATGTACACCCCTTTGCTGTAAAGATGGGTTGCCAACTGGCTCACAAACCAGACATACACTATCAAAGTGGGAGACTCCACATCAGCCAGCAGACCTGTTACTAGTTGGGTGCCACAGGGGTCAGTGCTGGGCACCCTACTGTTTGGTATATACTTCTCAGAAGTTCAGGTCAAAACTAAGAGGTTGTCGCTGACCAGTTTTGCAGACGACTGCAAATTGGGTGCAATCATTGAATTCCCAAATGATGTCAGTATACTCCAGGAGATCTCATGCAGACCAGCGACTGGTGTATTAGTCATGGTCTCAAACTTGAATACAAAGAAATGCATCATCATTCTCTTCAGCACAAACAATGTCTCGTCACACTATCAAATCAACAACATTACCCTAAGTACCCACAAAGTGGTAAGGATTCTGGGATCACAAGTTGACTGCAACATTAACTTTGACCACCATGTGTCTACTATAGTAAGGAATGCTTTCTACATAGCACACTTGATTAATAAAGGCATCACCTTGAGAGCTAAAGAGGTTATAACCCCTCTATACTCGGCACTAATCTGGTCCATAATTGAGTATAATGCCCCGTTCAGTATGAACCGTACAAAGCACCTGTAGCAATTGGACAGACCTCAAAGGTTTCTAACAAAGACTATCAAGGGGATCCAGCATGTTCCTTACACAGACTGACTAAAGTCCCTGTCACTATACTCCGTATCATATACACTTCTTAGAGGAGACTTATGCCTGGCCTACAGAGCAATTCAAGACCCAAACCTAATGAACTTGCTGCATATCAGTAAATCAAATGGGGCTAGGGCTACCTGTTCGAGGGACCTAAATATATCCTGTGACTTAAATAGGACATGCTGGAGGGACAGATTTATCTCCCAGCAAATGCCACATCTTTGGAACAGGCTACCAGTTCACGTGAAACAGAGAACCTTTATGACACTGTTCAAGAGGAACCTGTACAAGTGGATGGAGTACCATAAATTCTTACCGGGGTAGTGCCCATAACCCTCCTGGACATGGGCAGTCATCACTAAATGCAATCTTGGGTATTGACTAGCATTTTCATGGTATTACATTGGAATGAATTGGCTAGGATTAAAATGACCTCTGGGTCAATAGCCTAGTAATCTCCTATGATCCTATGATCCTATGTCCGAGGCACAGTGTACTGTTTGACACCACAAAACCATCACCTGCACCTCCTGTGACAGACACCCCACCTAGTGGATGTAGACAACCATGTATCAGTGTGTGCCCCTCAGCACCTTTGCGATTGCTGATTACTATAACCCACTAACTATTCAATCGTTGTGGAGCTTGCAGTGTTGCCTGATGCACAGTGTGACCAGACCATACACTGGCCAGCTAACCCTGTTATTAACACTGCATGCACCATGTTTGTTCTGTATGAACCTCCACTGTCACTTTATTTATTTATTTATTGCATTTGCTGGCTGGGAAAGTCTGACTGGCACAGAGTCCCCTTTTCAGCAGAGGCCCTGGAGAAAAGCTTCAAATAAGAAATATTGAATAAAGGCTTATATTCAATGTAGAAAAAATCAGGATTTTAGAAGTGTACACATAGTCTAGTTAGTGTAAAAAAAACAGCATTTTACAAGTGTACACGTAGTCTAGTGAATAAAGAAGTTTAGAAGTAAGAGTTTATACATGGTAAAGAAAAGTCATTCAATAGTATTTTGAAAAGTCTGCATGGAAATGGAGTCATTGCAGAAAATACAATAAGGCAGAGATGTAGATTATTGTTTTGTGCAAAGGAAGATGATAAGCATAATTCAATACACAGACAAAAAGTTCCATGGGCCAGTAGCATTGTATATATACAGACAAAATTTGAATGGACCAGTAGCATTATATACTTCAGTAAGCAGTTTCATAATAAAGATATAAAATAAGCATAAAGTTGCAGAAAGCCAACCTTTTATGCTTTAGTTTTTTATGTTACTGAGTAACTGGTGTAGTAAACTAAATGTGATTGCAGAAAGAGAAGGACTAGAAGTGATTGAACATGTGAAAAAGGAGACAGTGGAGGGGAAAATATGAGTCTATAGATGAATGTAATAAGGATGTAGTTAGGGGGGAAGTAAGGGTTAGAAGTCTGTTATAGCAAGTGAGTGAGAGTCTAGACAAGTGTGAGAAAGAGAAGAGAGGAATGTAGTTGAAGGGTAGGAAGAAGTGTGGACCTATGGTTTAGTCTGGGGGTACTTATCCAGGATTAGTGCAGGGGGCAGATAAATAGATTCTGTGGGTGTGACTTTAGCTTCTGTTTAAAATGTCTGAGATGTTCTAAGTGCAATAGTTCAAGCCAGTTTGGTTCTTTGATTTCTAGGCAGTAGTAGGATTTTTGTGAGTTATTTACTGCAAACTTTGCAACTTTAGGATAGCATTGATTGAGTTTTAAGAGTAGAGGGACTCATAAAATGGTGAAAATAGGGGCTGCGTAGAAAAGTGCTGGCAGAAATAGAATACAGGCTAAATGTTTTCTGGTTTGGTCAGTGAGGACATTTTTGACTCTACAGGGGACCCAATTTCTGGCGAGTTTTCTTTACTGTAAACTAGATGTGGCAGTCAAATTTTAAGCCATAGGTTCTTCTGATCTGGAATGTAATGAGTGGTGTCTCCAGTTAAATTTCCACTTTAACCATACATGTCAAATGCAGTAGTGCTGCAATCCAGCACCATAATCATCTTCAATTCTTGCCCCTAAAACCTTGTGCCTGGGGCAGCCACCACCTTCACCCTGCCCTAGCTATTCCTCCGCCTACAGGGAGAAAGCCATGTCTCTTTATTTCTGATCATTTCATGAATTGCGATTTGATGGACTGTAATTGACATTCCATGAGCTGAACATAATCCATTCAATAAAACAGACTCCACGCACACATACATAATATCCAAGCACATATTTGTGTATCTGTCTGAACAGCTGCCAGTCTATTAATGAGTCTGTTTTGTTGTTTTCTTCTTTGTTCCAGCTCATTAAGTTATTTTGACATTATCTTCGGTTTCATCAGTAGTACAGAAAGGCCTACAGAAACAACAATAATGCCCTATGACCAGTCCTATTACCTAGCAGTATCCTTACCCATGTCTTCCCAGTCAGCTGTCTTAGACTACAGCTGCGTTGAGGAGGTTCGTATATGGAGAAGAAAAGAAGCTAATGTAGCATCTGGGACAACCCGAGTGTTGCCCATAATGCTCATCTAGACCTAGCAGTCATTAGGGGGCGCACCTTGCAACATCTCACAGACAAATAGTAAGCTATTTGTCTTGCAGATTGTTACAATCCTTGTTAATAATCAAAGGTCAGGATCAGCCCTGCATCTTGCATGTGTGAGGTAAAGACCTTAACCACAATGCCAACATTATGTTTGCTTTTTTTGCTAAGTATTTCAGTGTAGCCATAAAACTGCTTACATAATATTTAATCTGAATTATTAAATGGTACATGAGTGAACTAGTCCAACATACTAAGAACATTTCCTGTATCTCTTATCGGTCTGAATCTGTTCATGAAAATAAGACATATTCATCATGTAGTTCGCTTCTGCACTGAAGTGCATTTTCCTTATTCTACTTGCACTAATCTAACCCTGACACAGTTTTAGAAACAGCTTTAAGAAAAGTGTGCCACGAGCAAGTCTATGACTGTAGATTATGTAGGTGAGGGAAGTGAACAGAATCTATATTAGGCATCCGTGATCTGAATAACAGCAACTGTGCAGCTTTTCCTCATCTCTCCTAGGTTCATACTTATAAATCCTGTCACTGGCTGGAACAAATTTATTTTCATAGTTGTCTGCACACCTTATGACACAATGTTTTAGACTGTAAGTTAATATATGCATTTAAGGCCCTAGAACATTCTGCATTGTAAACATTAATCTACCTGGATAACTTCTGACACAGCAGGTGACCCCATTAGCACTATCATTTCAGTATTTCCAGCTGGCAGGAGCACTGACAATAAAGTGTCTTCTTTCTATTACAAAACACTTCTGGTGTTAACATAATAATATAAATAGGACTCAGGTAACACATTTCCTGCTGAGAAATATTGTACTGAGCAATTTTAAGCTAACTGCAAAAATTAAGCACACATGATGGATAGATACTGTTATTACAAGACGAAATATGTGAAATATATTTTTGCTAAATTATTTCAGTAACATTTTATGTATTTTTGTGTAAGAAATTTTGCTACAATGTCTCACTGGTTACAGAAAATACTTAGCGTATGTCATTTTAGCAGGTTTGAGTAAATCATTCACTAATTTTTGCACAATTCACATTACATTACATTTGAAACATTTTAATTTAAACTTACCAAAATCTGAGGCTGTTTTGCTTCCAGAAAATCTAGATACGAGTCATTGTGTAACAGACTGAAAACAACACAGCACTTACTGCACGGCCTATGAACGATTGACCAGATTCCAAAAGACTTGCACTCAGAGTAAATGACTTACTCTGGTGTAAGTCATATCCACAAAGCAGATTTACACAGGAGTAAGTAAGTCACTTACACTGAGAGCTAGTCTTTTGGAATCTGGCCAATTAATTATTCACATAAACATTCAACAATCACAATTAATCAAGAAATAGCTTACCTACATCATTCCCATACGGATCAAGAAAAGTTTTTTTTTTTCTTATTTTGGGGGGAGATAATTCCTCTATATCCAACTAACATAATACCATCTCCATGGTTGCATGACATTGAGGAAGGGAGAAACATCCAAAGACAATGCGCAACCATCTTGAACAAAGAGTAATCCCGTGATCATTACAAGATTAACTAAGAGGAAGAAGAAACTTGAACAGTAGTGACTAGATAGTCAACACCCCATTGACTAGTTATATGGAAAATGAAGAACAAACTAGTTACCAACACTAGGTGTCCCTGAAATTAGTCAATTAGTTTATATACATAATTATTTATGTAGGTGTGTGTGTGTATAGACAACTGTATCTCACCAAAT
The DNA here is from genome assembly GCF_019279795.1 of Protopterus annectens. NCBI lineage: Eukaryota > Metazoa > Chordata > Ceratodontiformes > Protopteridae > Protopterus > Protopterus annectens. The sequence goes on along the minus strand of NC_056751.1, from coordinate 79,498,742 downwards.
GTAGTCTCACTGTTTCCAATTCCATTAAATTAACAGTCACCAATTCTTTTAGCAGTTATGTGTTATACTATAATATCATTGTATATGTGAGTACTTTTTTTCATCTATCCATATTTTTCTCTCTTCCACAAGGTTGCATGGGTATGTTTAAATAAGTGGGTGTGGTGGCAAATCTTCTCACCTAGAGTGTAATGGTAAATTCTTGTTTGAGAGCTTCATCCACATTTTTGGTTGGTTTGTTTTCTGATGATTTAAAATCATTGAGTTTACATTTGGTGTTGTGCATTGACTTTTTGTAGGGAAGCTAGACACATGCATGGATTTCATCTAAATATCAAACCAGTGAAACAACTACAGTTATATTTTGCATTGTCTTTGCAAATGTACCAAGATAACACTTGTACAGAAATTGAAATATGTAGATTTCAACTTGAATTATGTGGACAAAACAGTAGGTGTAAAAATTAATGTATGAAATAATCATGACAGAAATATGTTTAGCAGCCTCATCCACAGACTGGCGTCATATTGGTAGGGTAGCCTAATGGTTAAGGTGTTTGCCTTACAAACACAAGGTGCAGGGTTTGACTCTCACAAGGGATAATTGGCTAGGCTTAAAATGTCTCACAAGGGCAGTAAGCCTAGTACTAATCTATGAACCTATGAACCTATATACTGTTGATCCATATGGTATGTCTTTATATCTACATCCATTAAAGCATACAAACTACCATATATGAACCTTTAGCAAATGCACAAGTAAAACACACAGAGGAAGATGCATAAATAATCAGGAGCATGTTTGCTTCCCTCCCACATGTCAAGCAAAAACATAAGCACAAATGTAAAGTACAACAAAGAACACATATTAATGTGGGAGACTGCTGCCAACCCCCACCCCATTCCTTATAATTCCTAATTCTATCAGTCAACTGCACAACAGTGGGCAAAGTGTAAAATGTAGTTAAATAGCTATAGTCAAAGAAAAGCAACGTTGGCAATGCACATAAAAATTAACAAAATATTCAGTCCAAAAAATGTTCAAAGGAGTATGTTTCAATGAAATACATGACTTTTGTGTGTGTATATGTGTGTGAATAGTATCTGGAACACTGCATATTCTTTTTACAATGGGGGCAGTCCTCTCAGCTGTCCCTATTATGGAGGAGGAAAGTTCCTATTTTCTGGCCTGATTTACCCCTGCACATAATGTACCTTTCTTAGAGGTATATCCATATTTTCAGGCTTAATTTACCTCTTCAAGCATTGTTTCCGAATCCCCGTCATCACACATGATTTTTTTAAACTGTCTAGTACACAGAAAACTACATTACATGACCAACATACTAGAGGCACCAATAATTTCAAGACATAGGGCTCACATCTTACATATTCTTTTTCAGAAGCAAAAATAAATGACATTATAGATTAGGGAAAGGTGGTACACACAGCCTACCTAGACCTCACAAAGGCCTTCGACACTATTCCCCATTCTGGTATTATAGACAAGCTCACCAGCCTGAACATAAACCCCTACGTCACAAGATGGGTTGCCAACTGGTTCACAGACAGAACCCACATGGTGAGAGTTGTGGGAGCTAGGTCCAACTCTAAACCAGTTACAAGTGGTGTTCCCCAGGGCTCAGTCCTAGGACCCCTCCTGTTCAGCATATACAGAGGTACAGGCAAGCACAGGAGGACTATGGCTGACCATGTTCGCAGATGACTGCAAACTAGGGGCTATAACTGACTCTCCGGCTGACACAGACATCCTCCAAAAGGGTCTCACTGAAATGGATACCTGGTGTCAAAATCATGGCCTCAAGCTAAATGCCAAAATGTCCATAGTCATCCCTTTTGGAAAAACAAAGTACCCACAAACTACCACATAGGTTGTAGTCCCCAAATACGGAAGATGTAATAAGGGATCTGGGGACCCAAGTAGATAGTAATCTCTCCTTTGATACTCACATTACCAAAGTGGTTAGAAAATCCTTCTATGTGGCCCACCTAATCACAAAAGGGTTCACATCCAGATCAAAAGATGTCATTGTGCCCCTTTACTCATCATTCATCAGACCCATCATAGAGTACAACTCCCCATTTGGGATGTACCTTACAAGACACCTGCAACAACTGGAAAGACCACAGAAGTACCTCACCAAGAAGGTCACTGGCCTCAAACAGATGCCCTATGCTGCTCGACTGAAGAAACTCCAGCTGTACTCAGTTGCATACCACCTACTCAGAGGTGATCTCTGCCTGACATACAAGGCCATGTCCAACCTAGAATTGATGGACATGCTCCACCTAAAGAAAACCATATCCCCTCGAGCCACAAGCTCTAGGGATCTAAACTTCACCGCAACAATAAATAGGACATGCTGGAGGGATATATTCCTGCCTCAGAGACTTCCCATGCTTTGGAACAAGATTCCAATCTACATTAGGCAGAGCTCCTTGCTAACACTCTTTAAGAGAAACCTTGACGAGTGGATGGGAAACAGAAAGTTTACCCCGGGGATCACTTCAGTGGCTCTGCTGGACAGAGGCACAGGGAACTAATTTAAGGGGGCGGCGAAAGCCAGCACATTCTGGCTAGGCTTATAAATGCCTTCAGGCAGATAGCCTAGTACCTACCTATGAACCTATGAACCTATTATGTAGTAGAATGTTGCAATACATCTCATTAAAGTCTACAAATTTTACACTGACTCTGATAAAGTACTTATATGTTTCTATCATTTTTGTCACTCTGCATTTTCTAGACATTTTGTCTGAGTAGTATCCCACATTCCTACTGGAAGCAGGAAGAGTTATGTAATATTTGATATTCAAATTGCATGTTAATTAGACATCCAGATTTTTGGCTAAATGTACCTACTTTTCAAGGGCCTTTCTAAATATTTTCAGTGTCTGCAGGTTGAGCTGTATGAAAGAGCACAAGGAAATTATTTATTATTTATTGTTACAGTATACAGTTAGGATCTGCTAGGATTCAAAATCAAGTTTCCCAATTTTGTTTCCATTGTCTTAATAAAAATACTGTGCAAGTTTAGTAAAATATCATCCTAAACAACATGACAATTACTTATTTTCTGACAAAGCTATATAATGAGGTATAGAATGAGGTAGAGAATGCATGTCTGCATTGGGAAATAGTTTAGAGTTATTACCTTGAAGAAATGATTGTGAAAAGTAGCCTAGTCTAGTTTCAGTTAATTATGAAATAGCCTTTATGGGTCACATCATATAATCATGGGCTGCAACATGTGATAGGAATTGTATTGATTAAATAAATCACTTTGAGTCTTCAGACTATGTTAAATACTAATAATATCTCAGAAAAAAATAACAATCATCTTTGTGTGGAAATAATGCTGAAGTGAATTCTTCTATGGGGCATTTCCACTTCTCTGGTTGACATAGATAGAATGAGAGCTCTCTTCAATTCTCAAATGACATGTTTCAAAATGTGCCATTGTCTTATACCCACATCTTGTTTTTCAATATCCTTTAAAGAAATTATGATTTTTCATAAACTTTTAACAAAATACTTAAAAAGTACTAATATTTTGCAGTAAGATTCAATACTTTGTTAATGTCATGCTAACAAGCACTGAAATTTCACACTTGCACTGATGTTCACTATCCTTAGAACAGTACAGAAGAAAACACTTAACTAAAATGTGTTTTAAAACTTCGCAGTACACTAATTTGCTTCTTCAGTCTTTTATAATTTCACACTTCTGATGCACTGTGGATGCAAGGGATGCATCAAAAACAAAGGTGTATTTTATTATTTAAATGTGTCTCCTGCATGTCTTTTTTTTTCTTTCTAGTATAGTTCACTACAAATAATCCTTGAATTATTTCTGAAGAGTGAAAAACCACTATTAGCAAAAAAAAAAAAAAAAAGGAAGTTTCACACAGTCAAAAAAAGTTTTTAAACCTGCTGAGAACCTATCAGTGTTTAACTCTTCAACATTCATTTTAAATAATGAATCTTTTCAAGAACAAAAAAGAATTTATTAAAACCATAACAATTCTCTCCATGCTTTGGAAAGGTTAACTATTTTGAAAGGGACGGTGACTGGAAAAGTCAGGTGCTTAAAAGTGAGTTATTTTGGCAACTTTCTTTATTAGTGGATAAGTCACCTGGTTTGAATTATTACGTGTCCATTCATTGCATTTTACAATATAAACTTAACAGAGTGACATTAATTACCACTGGCTGAATGGTGTCATGTGTTTGTTTTTTTCCTAATTTAAAGTGTTTTATAACTGTATCTAATTTATTCTGATGAAGTCTTAGTCGTTCAGATGAAAGTGCTTAATTAAATGGTTTTCCTGCTTTGCACTTCAGTGGATTAACTGTTTTTATTATATTGCTGTATTCTTGGTCATTTGGGATGTTCTTCTCAAACTTTTGATATCAACAATTTAGCATGCTAATGAATCTAAGAAGAGCTTAAGTTATTAAGCTTAGACATAAACAGTGCCTTTGATTCGGTTAACTGGAAATATTTATTTCTTACTTTGGAAGCATATAATTTTTCTGGCAAATTCATTAATTTAATATCCCAACTATATAAAGGTAGCCAAGCATATATAAAAACTGGTTCATACCTATCTGACAAAATACCAATATGGAAAGGAACCAAACAGGGTTGTCCCTTTCACCTTTATTATTCACTATTATAATGGAACCCTTAGCTAATTATATATGAATGAATACAAATATTGGGGGAATCAGTCTAAATGCAGAAATAACATCCAAAATACAGTTATTTGCTGATAATATTTTATTAACAGTTGATGGAACAAATAAAACTTTTGAAACTATATTTGATTTTATGGAAAAGTTTAAAAAGATATCAGGTTTAACTTTCAATGATAATAAAACGAGACTACTTTCTATCACTTCAAATACTAACATTTGGGACCAGAAATATAAAAGATATTTGGTTAATAAAGAAGGCTTAAAATATTTAGGCATCACATTATCAGAGAATGTAGAAGATATATCTAAATGAAACTGCACTAATTGTATTTCTTCCATCAATAATTTAATAAACAATTGGAAACGTATTCCGTTTACAATGGAGGAAAAACTATCAATCATCAAAATGATCATTTTACCTAAGATTCTTTACATTATCCAATCTACTTCATTAATCCCATCGAAAAAATAAATCAAAGAATTTAATTCATTAATCTTGAAATTTATGTGGCAACCAAATAAACCTAGGATATCAATTACAAATCACATGAGAGATTGGTCTTTTGATGGTATAAGCCTCCCAGATTTAGAACTATATTCTATCTCTTCAGTGATCAAGACTCTCCTACTATTATTAAATAAAAACTATACAGCTAAATGGAAATAATTCCTAGAAGTTCTTTGTTTTAACATAAATGAAAACACCAACTCCAATAAACTTTTAGTTTTAAATAATCCTTTTAACTGGATTATTGAAAGTTATTTAACTTTAAACAAGTTTCCCAACAACTTAACTCACTATATGAAACATTTACTAAAAGATTTTCAAAGCTTTATATATAAAAATATAACTTATAAAAACTGGATATTCATAAGTTCATAGGTTCATAGGTGGGTACTAGGCTATCTGCCCGAAGGCATTTATAAGTCTAGCCAGAATGTGTTGGCTTTCGCCATCCCCTTTGATTAGTTCCCTGTGCCTCTGTCCAGCAGAGCCACTGAAGTGATCCCCGAGGTAAACTTTCTGTTTCCCATCCACTCGTCAAGGTTTCTTTTGAAGAGTGTCAGCGAGGAGCTCTGCCTAATGTAAATAAATTCAGAGGTGCCATTTTGTTTCCTATTACGTACACTAAAGGTGTTATAATCTCTTCTAATTTGGCTAATATCTTAACATTGAAAGAAAAAAAATCTTATTTTTTGGTTCCAGTTTATTCAAGATGATAACTTAATTACATTAGAACAGTTGATAATAAAATATGGACTAGATAGAACTACATGGCTTCAGCTTCAATCTTTTATGGAATTTATGTCTGATAAAATTAACTTAATTCCACAAAATGCAAGATCATCAATACCTAAATTAATAAAATTCTTTACTTCTTACATACATCAAAATGTACCTATAGATTGCAAAATATCAACTTTCTACAGAATAATTAATAAAGAAGTAAAAAGTATACCAGAAAACTATTGGAATTATTTTACCACAATAAATAATATGACACCCACTGAATTGGATAAAAAAATAATTCTAGAATCATCTAAACACATTACTTCATCTCTTAGATGGAGAGTTTATGCATGGAAATGTATAAATAGAGTTTTCTATACATCTCACACATTAGAATTGATTAGCAAGAATAAAATTTTATGTTGGAGATGTAAAACAGACTCTAAATCAGATTGGTCACAGATGTTTTACGACTGTACAATTTTAAAGACATTTTGGGAGAAAATTAGTAGTCTCCTTCAAACACTTTTCACAGCCAATTTTATATTAACTAAATCCTTAATTCTTTTTAATACTCCAATTCCCAAATGTGTAAGAAAAGTTAAGTATCATCCCTTATGGCCTGTCGTAACAGCAGCTAGAAAAACAATAACCAGAAACTGGAAATCTCATATGATGAATTCAAAAATATTCTTGCTGAAATGTGTTTGTTATAAATGATGACTATCAAATCAAGATCAGTTAAAATACCTTTTTCATATAATATGTGGTCCAATTTAAAAAATATTCTAGATAAAGATACTAGTATAGTTTGATAAAATTATTATGGTTCCTTTGAAACTCTGTTATATTGCTATACTTAGACACTGTTGCAAATACTTTAGTTGACCTTATCTATCATTTATTTATTTGTTTTTGAATTGCAACCCATTTCCTTTATGTTGTTGTTTGTCTTTCAGCTTTTCCAGGTAAGGGGTCGCCACAGCAGAACTCCGTTCCGCTAATGATTGGCAGTAGACATTTTACGAAATGCCGAGGTGTCAGCTCAATGCCCAACCTTCAACGAAGGCACGCCCATTTATGCACGCATGTCTTTCGAACACTACCCAACCACGGGGAGGACATGTAGACTCCACACAGAAGGCACTCCCAAGCCGAGAATCGAACGGGAGAATCTCTTGCTGTGAGGTAACAACGCTACCGCCGTATCACCGCAGTTCCTTTATGAATGTCTGTAAATAAAATTTATTGTTATAAAATCTTAATAAAAATGTTTTAAAAAAACAAGCAAAAAAAAAAAAAGCTAGCAGCATAATCTTGTGCTCTGGCTGTTACTGGGGTCACCACTTTGAGAAAAAATTAAAAGGACATCTTGGCTTGGAGAACCAGATTCAGGACATTTATGAAAAAGGCCTAGCCTGTGTTACAATCTGCTATGGTAGAGCAGTGATAGCTGTGGTAAATTGTAGAACCTGATTACTGACTGCTGAAATGTTATCCTTGTGGCTAGTTGGCATCCTGAAGCCGATTGGATGCCAAGAAGTACATGAATTCTTCTGCTTCTTCTTTGTGTGTTAATATTTGGTGGTTGAATATTTTGGAGGCTGATGGCTGTTTCCTTGTTTAATTTACCATTCTCTTTAGTTAAATATGCAGGTGCAATCCCATTCACCTGAATCTTTCTGTAGAACTTTATCATACATAGAGAGTTTGTTTATTGTACTTAATAAACAGAAAGCATGCTTCTTATTCCAGCTTATCCAGCCTCCTACAATGCTGTGCAGGAAATTCCTTAATCTCTACTCCATTTAAGTGTAGTCCAGTCAGATCTCGTAGTGTTAAAAAGTTTTTATGACTGCAATGTTTAAAAGAACATGTGAATGTCTTCCAGTTTAAATGGAAAGCTATGGTAAAAGTGGTTCTGGTTGAGTCTGTTCCTCAGGAATTACTGAATGAGGAAGACTTTCAAGTTTGGATCATAGAGTGATTTTGACAGGGCAGCAATAGCTGTGTTCTGCAACAAAAGAGTGCAATATGCTTTAGGAATGGTATAAGTGAAGTCTGTCATAGGAAGGATTTGTTTATGTCACCAACTCTGGATAGTGGTGATAAATCCAGGTATTTAGACCCATCAGCATTTATTTTGTCATGTATGCATGTATTTGATTTGGTTAGATTTTAATTTCATAATAACATTTCACCTAAACGGTGATGCTTTTTTACATACAGAGAAACCATCTCTGAAAATTTCTTAGCTAATTTCAGATGATGATCAGCTTGGTAGTTTTCCATCCTTTGCAGTAGGATATAATCCAGTCTTCAGGATATATATATATATATATATATATATATATATATATATATATATATATAAAAATTTTTTTCTTTATATGATGATAGCAGATATAGATGTAATTAAATAAAATGTCTGGATCTTAGAGATTCATAGACTGAAAGGGTAGGCATACTGGTCTTCAAGAAGTTTATAAGTTTATGGATGATTACTAGGCTAATGACCCTCGGGGGCCTTTTGAAGTCTAGCCATGCTTCCCAAAGATATCTTACAAGTTTTGATATCCTAGGGTTATTTTAAGAGGTATAAGTAGGATTGGACATGGGTAGTCAGGCATCTACTAGGTATCTCTCTCTGCTAGGGCCATAGGTCCCAGACCACACATAAATTTTGCAATTCCCATTCCACTGGTCCAAGTTATACTTGAATTGGGTTAGGGAAGAACTCTGTTTCTAAGGGATGGGAAGCCTGTTCCAGAGAAATGGTAGTTTCTGAGACACATACCTATCCCTTCAACATATTCTCTTTATGCTGCAGATGAGGTTTAGTTCCCTAGGTCAGGTATTTCTGATGGTATTTGTTTAGTGGATGTGCAACAGGTCCATTAGAGAGAGACTAGAGGATGTTTTGTAGCTCAGGCATAGTTTGCCTCTCAGCAGTCTGTATGAGACTGACTACAGGGATAAGGAGTTAAGGAAATCCATGTAGAACATATTTTCTTATACTATGTATTCCTTTTGTAAGGGACCTCTGTGGATGCTGCTGTTGTTGCATCTGCCTAGTCATGTACATACCCAAGGGGTCATTGCACTTAATAATTAGTCTGATTAAGGCTGAATACAGTGGAACAATGACATCCATGGACCTAGATGCTACAGTCTTGCTTATATGTTTTGCAACATACAATGATTTCCTTACTACTATGCACATGTGATGGTCAAAGGTCAGGTTACTGTCTATGTGAGTTCCCAAATCCCTGACTACTGCAACATTTTCCCAAAGGATACTATTATGCATTTCTTGGCAATGAGTTTTAGACAGGGGCTCTGGCACCAGTTATTAGTCTGTGTCAGGCCTTCTTGGAGGGTATTTGAGCCTTTGAGGGATTCTATGACTGCACCTAGTTTGCAGTTGTCTGCAAACAGTGGCCCTTGACATTGGCCTTGACTTCAGAGAACTAGATTCAAAATAGGAGAGGCCCCAGCACCATGCTTTTACGGACCCATCTAGTGACTGGCCTCTTTGATTGCTTTAACAGCTCATTGATATCTTCTATGGCTCGTATCTGTGTCAAAGCTATTTCTGAAGGAAATGAACTAATGAATTGTTCTGATAGCAAAATGCATATTCCATACACTTGAAAGGCATTGTCTAATGTGTTGTTAACTTTGTTTTTCTGTTACCAATAATATATTTTTTCCTTTAGGTCCCCCAGTCTAGTTTGCTCCCCCAGTAATACTTTCTAGGCATAGATGTCCAGGTAGAAGTGGATCAGACATCGTCTTGTAGATTGGGCAGAGGATATATAATCTCAAATCCTACAACCTATCTGCACAGCTAAACATTTCTATCCCTTTGCTTTGTCTTGCAAGGAATCATTGTAATGTTTCAATTTGTTTTAAGTGGAGTGTCTAAAAGGTATCGAATGCAATACTGTATTCAGTAATGGGTCTAATTAGCAAGGTATAAAATAATGTGACTAGACATACCTTTTAAAATTACATGGGCTGCAGAACATGTTTTTCTGACTTCAGTAGGTATGCGTTGGTTAGAGATTAAACTGCTGTCTGCTGTTGCCCTTAGAGGTTCAATGATAGTGACATTTCTAATGATCTGACCTTTTATTCTGTAATCAAAGTATTTACACTTTTCCAACTCTCATGATGCTTTTTGTTAACATTAATGATGATGTCATTAGTACTGTACCAGCTAGACCATCTTGGAGATTCTTTGTATATTTTTTGAAATAATTATGTCACCTAATTTAGAATAATCAGAATAAACAGTGATCCAGAATCAACTTCACACTTTTATAACTGAAAAGAATAGTACACAAAGAACAGGCCCCAGTACTGAGACCCATGGGACTCGGTTGGAAACTCCCTTCAGTAAGGACAGATAACCTCTCTTCCTGACATGCTGTATCCATTATTAACCAGTGTTTTAGTCATTGAACTATGTATAGGTTAACATTTAGTGCACTAGAACTTGTCCTGTCAGTCTGTTTTATTGGTCTGAGTTAACCTCATAAGATACTATTCTAAACAGTCATTTCCATCATCTTGGGACAACTGACAACATGCATGGAGACATCCTTCAGCAGCAATATTTATTTATTATTTATTTATTTATTTATTTATTGGCATTTGATTACTGGGAAAGTCTGATGGGTAGAAGCCCATTTTCAGCGGAGACCTGGGAAGTGCCAAATAATTACAAAACATTTTAAGAACAAAAAGTTTACAATCTTCAAAAATAAAACAAAACATCTACAATTTAAATAATTATAACAAATTAGTGATAATATAAAATCATTGGTTAAGAATCTACACAGGTTATATGACAGTCATTTAATATTTATAGAAGTTTTAGACAGTTTGTAGAGAAATTAAAGGTAAGTTAGTCTGATATAAACAAGAATTGGTATATTTTAGAGAGAAAGTCAGGGAAAAGAATTTGATTGAAGTAAGGAAGTAAGTAAAGAAGAGAGAGTAAGGAGGTATAAGGAAGGAAAAGGTACTTGTTCACATCTAGGGATATACTTTATCCTGGTTTTGATCAAGAAATAGACAAAGTTTAGCTAAGAAGTCTTTCAGTATAGACCTTGTTTGTCAGTTACACTTCTTAAGGATGCTATTATCCAGCATGTCTATAAAAATTGTACATTGTGTAGCATTAATAAGGGGTTTCTACCAGATAGGTAAATTCCAGACTAAGATATTTCTCACAGTCAACAAAAACATTCGATTTTGGAGCACTGAGTATGCCTTTAACACACAGATTTTATATATATATATATATATATATATATATATATATATATATATATATATTGGAGAAATGTTGGAATAAAATTGCAGGTAATCTTAAAATCTACATTTTAAATTGGCAGTGATTTAGAGAACAGTGGTGAGGGCAGGCAATACCCTTTCTGGCTGAAACAAACAGGAGAGTGAGTAACACAGAGGTTTATAATCAGGTCTCTGATCATTACATCTTTGTAGTCCATGGAATGGGGTGATTATGCTCCAACATTTGGAAAAGACAAACCAGTTAAGTGCAAACGTGATGTGAGACCTGACCTTAACAAATGTTAAGCACCTCTGCTAAAGTTGTTAAGGTTCGATCTCCCACTAGGCAGTAAAATCTGCCTGTACTAACAAGTTGCAGTGGAGGAATAAAACATTTGTTTTTCCCAGCTGTCCACAAAAATAAGGTGTCCCTTCCTCCAATAAACTTAGAAACTAGCTGGAATAACAGGATGTGTGCTTGCTGCCTTTTCTGAAGGATACCCACTCTGAAACTTAAATGCATGACATTATCTGGTGACTTCAGTCCTTAGTGGTTTGTCCAAAAAATACAGATTTTATGAGGAGAAGAGCAAAAATAAGAAACAATAACCCATACTTTCTGCAAAAATCGGGACAGCTGAGAAGCACGAAAGTGTAACAGACTGCGTTCCACCACATTTTTGAAAGTCAACACCAAGTGTTGCATTTAAGTTACCTGGCACTTGCTCACTAAAAAAATTATATGTCAGCACTAAAAAAAGTAAAAGCACTACACCCTCACAAACTCCCCTTGAGTACCTTGTTCCCCTTTGGCCCTTTTTTCAATTATAAAGGAATTCCCAATACTATTCTAGCATGTCCAAAGGTCAGTTGTCAATCTCCTCTCCGGTCCAGCTGGTGAATCTGGGAATCTTGAGGCAATGTTACAACTGCCTCATGTACACAGACAACCCTCTCCTCCTCCCAACAAATTCCAACACATGTGAGAGATGCAACCATATAGCCAAACTGGAGGCTAAGCTCTCTCAACTCAGTACTGGTGTAACCAGTCAGGAGAAGGAAACCACACTCACTACAATTCCAGTGTCACATAGACCTACCACGACAGCAAACCAAACACATAAACACACAAAAACTTACTCTGAGGCTCTAAATAACAATCTGCCTAAGCAACAGAGACCTCCAAAGCAGACACCCAAGCAACCGCTACCCCAAAACAAGACACATGCAACACATAGCTCACAAAGTCAGTGTGCTGAACAGTCACAGCCCTTAAGGCTAAACAACACACCTGATACACTTGTAATAGGTGACTCTATCGTCAGGCACACTGACGTCCCGCTCACCAGGCTGAACAAGGAGAAGGTCACGGTGAGCTGCCTGTCGGGCGCTAGGATCCGCCACATAACACAAGCACTCAGGTCACTCCAAGGCAAGTACAAATATGACTCAGTCATTGTCCATGCTGGTGTGAATGACCTGAGACGTACCTCCCTGGACTACATGAAAAGAGACATAGAGGAGCTCTCTGAGCATGTAGCCCAGGCCGGTATGACCCTGACCTTGAGTAGCATCTTACCCTCACCAAGAATGATGCCACAATATGAAGACAAGATGATCAATTTCAACAATTGGTTTAAGTACTGGTGCCATTCAAAGGGGATCCAATGTCTGTCAGCCTGGGATGACATGCTCGACAAGCCACGATGCTTCGCTAGGGACGGCTTGCACCTGTCACCCCTGGGCTTTTGGATATTGGCAAAGGCTCTTGCTACCCCCATAGTGCCTTTTTAGGCAAGGCTCAAAAGACAAACCCACCTCCATAGGTATCACAAGGGATAAGAAACTAAGAGTAATGCTACTCAATGCTAGAAGTCTAAACCTCAAGATGCATGCACTCGAAACTCTCCTTAGCATGGAGAATATCGATATCTGTGCAGTAACAAAAACCTGGTTCAAGGCTCCTGAGAACACCCCAGCACTACCAGGTTATACCTCATACCATGCTTTTTGGCCCCAAAACTTGGACCGAACCACAAAAAGAAGGGGGAGTATCAATATTCGTCAAAGATACCCACACCTCCAGGTTGGTGGCACAGTACGAAGCATCAGAGACTATCCATGTGCAACTAACAGTGGGTAAAACTGCCTTCCAGTTTATAGCCTGCTACAGACCACCCTCCCAAACCCAGGAACCCCACTCGGCCTTCCTGAGAACACTGGAAAATATGAAGGTCTCTCCAAACACCATTATATTGGGCGACTTCAACTACCCAAACATAGACTGGGAGCATTACTCTAGCTCCAACACCCTAGCCCAAAGGTTCCTAGAATTTATAAACTCAAATGCTATGGAACAACTTGTTACCACTCCCACAAGAGGGGAAAACATACTGGACCTGATCATCACTAACATGGGGACTTTATGCTCCAGACCAGAAGTGTATCCCTCACTGGTAAGATCAGACCATAAACTAATCTCACTGGATATTCACATCCCGACCCTACCCTCTGTCCAGAAAACCACAGTGAAAAACATCTCTAAAGCAAATTTCACACTCCTCAAAACCGAGGTGGAATCCTTCAAAGCCCCCGGGCCTGTGGAAAATACGGCCCAGACCGCATAATCGTTTATAAACGCATTCTATGAACACCTTCAGGAATGCATGGATCATGCAATCCCAAATAAAACCAAGACCCAATCCTCCAAATGCAGACATCCTGTCTGGTGGACCCCAGCCATAAACAAACTATACAATAGAAGGAGAAAGCTACTACGTGATAGAGCAAAATCCCAAAAAGGGAAGGCATCTCTGATCAGTATTAGCAAAAAACTATGGGCACTCATAAAATCGTCTAAGGCCAGCTTCGAGAGAAAAATTGCACAGGACACTAAGGATAATCACAAGGCTTTCTTTAGTTATGTTAGTAACCTGTGTGGGAATTCCCAGATATGCTCAGAATTAGTCCAAAATGACAAAAAATACACCAAACCCACAGACATTGCCAACATGCTAGCTGACAGGTTCAGTGCAAACTCCCCCCCCCCCTCCCCACCAAAAGGGCAAATATCTATCCCAGCAGAGTACTGCCCCCTGACATCTCAGATGCTCAGGTAAGAGCTGCCCTCTCCAAAGCAAAAAACACAGCATCAATGGGACCAGACGGTGTCCCGGGCTGCGTCCTACATGAACTCCAAGAAGAGCTAAACCCAAACATAAAACTACTGTTTAATCTCAGCCTTACTACAGGATATGTACCCAAAGAGTGGCGTACAGCAACAATGGTCCCCCTCCACAAACGTGGTGCCTCAGCAGATCCTGGAAACTATCGTCCCATAAGCCTGACTAGCTTGGTCTGCAAAGCTATGGAAAGGATCATCATGGACCTCATAAATAAAGATATTGGGGACCTACAGACACTGGATCCTACCCAGTTTGGCTTTGTTAAGGGCAGATCCTGCCTCTTAAACCTGGTCAATTTCTTTGAAACAGTCACCAAGGCCAATGATGAGGGGAAGGTGGTCCACACAGCCTACCTGGACCTCGCAAAAGCCTTCGATACAATACCTCACTTGGGCATTATAGATAAGCTCAGTAGCTTAAATATAAGCCCCTATGTCACTAGATGGGTTGCAAACTGGCTCAAGGACAGAACCCACATGGTTAGAATTGCTGGAGCCATGTCAGACTCCAAACCAATTACAAGTGGCATCCCACAAGGCTCAGTCCTGGTACCTCTCTTGTTCGGTATATATTTCTCGGAGGTACAGGCCTACATGGAAGGACTGTGGCTGACCAAGTTCGCAGATGACTGCAAACTGGGCGCCATAATCGACTCTCCAGCCGACACAAGCATCCTCCAAAAGGGCCTCATAGAAACAGACAACTGGTGCCAGAGCCGTGGCCTCAAGCTAAACGCCAAAAAGTGTATAGTCATCCCCTTTTGGCAAAAACAAAGTGCCCACAAATTACCACATAGGTGGTAATCCATTAAGTACAGAAGAAGTAATTAGGGACCTGGGGACCCAAGTTGATAGCAATCTCTCAT
This sequence comes from Protopterus annectens, assembly GCF_019279795.1. Taxonomy (NCBI): domain Eukaryota; kingdom Metazoa; phylum Chordata; order Ceratodontiformes; family Protopteridae; genus Protopterus; species Protopterus annectens. The sequence goes on along the minus strand of NC_056751.1, from coordinate 79,483,434 downwards.
TTGACAACCACGTGGCCAAAGTGGTTAGAAAAACATTTTATATAGCCCACCTAATCATGAAGGGATTCACATCTAGATCAGGGGAGGTCATCGTGCCTCTTTACTCATCCCTCATCAGGCCCATAATTGAGTACAATGTCCCTTTTGGGATGTACCTTACCAGATACCTGCAGCAACTGGATAGACCCCAAAAGTACCTCACCAAGAGGATCAAAGGGCTCAGACAGATGCCATATGCTGCCAGGTTAAAGAAACTCCAGCTCTACTCAGTGACATACCGCCTGCTCAGAGGCGAACTGTGCCTGATGTATAAAGCCATGTCCAACCCAGAATTAATGGACATGCTGCACCTCAGAAAATCCAAATCCCATCGAGCCACGCGCTCGAGAGACTTGAACCTCAGCACTGAAATAAATAGGACATGCTGGAGGGACAGATTCATAACCCAGAGGCTCCCTTCACTCTGGAATAAAATCCCAGTCCAGGTTAGGCAGAGTCCCTCATTGACTCTCTTCAAGAGGAATCTTGATGAGTGGATGGGAGATCATAGGTTTACCCTGGGTATCACTTTTGTGTCACTGTTAGACAGAGGCACAGTATACTAACCTCGAAAAAGGGCATAGCAAAATTAATTTAAAATGGGTGGCAAAAGCCAAACACACTCTAGCTAGGCTTATAAATGCCCTAGGCCAGATAGCCTAGTATGAACCTATAAGTGCATTATGGCTTTGAAACCCAGCAAAACACTTAGTGTTTTTTTTTTTCTGTTTTACTGTAAATAATAGTAAATGGAGCACATAAACACATGTACTGCAAAGCAGAATGATCATGTCACTGATCATAACATAATGTTACGTGTTCTTGACATGGATGTCAAGATTTACCTCTTGAGCTTCACTTTTGAGATACATTTCTTGACACCCATGTCTCAAACATATAATAAGCAGGTTATGATTGGTGATTGTGTGTTCAAGACATAGATACAAAGAAATTCACTCCCAGAGCAAATCTCTAAAAAACAATATGCGGTCAAGTCAACAAAGAAAGGTTGGTATGTACATAGCACTGTACCCATACTGAGGTACACAATAATGGGAGAATGGATAAATGGGATAAGATGCCAAGAGCAGAGTTTATTTCAGTAACCATTTCAAATGTCAGGACCCATTGTTCAAGTCCTGAAGCAGGGGGACTGAATGGCCAAAAATGGACTTACATATACTAAGTCGGAGATGGTCGTTTCTCAGAATATTGCATTTTCTCAGAGGTATGACAGTCTCAGCATTGGTATAAGTTTGGTGGGGGGTCGGGGGGATTGTGCCCCTGAAAATAGAAGTTTAAAGGAGCAGAGCAATTTTTGAGATTCACTCTTTTTCTGGGTTTTCTGTCTTTTTTTCCCTGCTTGTTGGCACTCAGTAGTGAGCTGTTTACTTAATTTATGCTTAGAGTGCACTTGAGAACTCAAGCTGTTACAACATCTAGCATGTTACCAGTGTCCAGACCTGTAGAAGTATTTCCAAATAACCTGTGCTTCTATATTTCAAGAGGGTGACAAATAAGTAGGTGTCCCTGCCATTCAACCTTAGAGTCCATCCATTATATCTTGTCATTTTCCACAGTAATGCAATTATATAACAGAATGAAATGTAAGTATGGTGCTAGTGTTTCACAGTATTGCATCTGGTGTTAAAGTATGAGCCATTCAGTGAAGCTGATATCAGACACTATGTTATGCAGAATTGAGTGTGCCCATGCAGAGCAGTATGCATACACCTTACAGAATGTAATGCTGAGATTGTTGCACAGCTTGCCGTGAATTTCAGACAGGAAAATATGGCACAGATAGTGCAGCTAACCAGAGGAAAGTCATCAAGATTGACATATATGTAATGAATCCTTGTGGATATACTAGGCCCAAGCTACTGCTTACTGTATATAGCTTTCCTTAGCACTGCTCTGATGGTAGAATTTAAGCCCTTTATACATGTGGCACTGAAGATATCCAGACTTCCAGCACTGGCTGTGTATAGTAATACAATTTGTGTTTATCAAGTATATAAGTGATGCGTAGAGAGCGGGTGACACATGAGCACAGTGAGTAGTATCATCACCTCACAGCAAGAGATTTAGCAGTTCAGTTCTTGGCTGGGGTGTCTTCTATACAAAGTCTGTATGTCTTCCCTGTATTTATGTGAGTTTTCTTCAGGTCCTTCAGTTTCTTCCCACATCACAAAGACATTCAGTTAGGTACATAGTGATTCTGAGTTGAGCATACAGTGTGTATGTGTGTGTGTGTGTGTGTGTGTGTGTGTGTGTGTGTGTGTGTGTGTGTGTGTGTGTGTGTCATACCTCTCAACCTGTAAGAGCAATAAATCTGGACAAAGTCAAATGAAAGTGGGATAAAGACCTAAAAATTGGGACAATGTTTTAATAAGAAAGTTGATAGAATAACAGGTTTTTCATTAGCAAGAATTTTTGAAGGGTATGACGTCTGAAACTCAAATGTCTGTTATTATTTTCTAACTTTAATCTTTAATTATTTGCCAAAATTTTGCCAGAAAACTACAATTTTATGAAAAATGGACCAAAATATGATGCAAAAATCTGGACAGTCTTTGAAAATCCTTACAGTTGAGAGTATGGTGTGTGTGCAGATGTCTGTTTGTGTGTGCATGTGTGCGCCTGTGTGTATGGGTGTGTGTAGGAGGGGGGGGGGTGAGTGATATGGAAGAAAGGCCAAGCAATCTGCAGTCTACTTCTGTTCCTCATTTGCCTAGTAAGGTCTGTAGATGATATTGGCTGTTCACGGAATTTCTACAGGAGTCAGATGCATCTTGACAGCATTGGACAGATGAATGAATGGATAGATAGATAGATAGATAGACAGATAGATAGATAGATAGATAGATAGATAGATAGATAGATAGATAGATAGATAGAAATGTTAGGAATTGTAGCCATATAATGGAGCTATGGCAATGCCATGCAACGTTTTGCACTCAGAATAATGGAACTCCCCTGCATATCAGGGCATGGGTTTGTGTATCAGAAGGAGGTGCATTCACCTTTCAACTATTTCTGATTTTAGTGATATTTTCTGAGTATGCCAGAAGATTTTCTTGTCATGTGTAAAATGTGCAATATTTTCTTAAGAACATGGTAGATTCACAGTGCAAAAACATCATAATCAATTTGTTAACAGACTTTGGCTTGCTCAAATGGATTTTAACACATGCTGACATTTTACTCCCGTAAACAAGCATCAGTCATTATTTGCAATAAGTCTCTGATTGCTATTTACTGTTCTTTATGTTTGTTAAGCATGTTGTGCTTCACCAGTACCATGTATCATTGCAGAGAGAAATGCACAGTAGCAGCAGGTACAGCAGACCACAAACAGCTTACGTAGACATATTGCTATACAGATAAAACTTTGAAAAAAAAACAGAGTTCATCCTTACAGTTTCTACATGTCTTGAACTCAACATGGTATAATTCATGAAAAAGCAGAAATCCACAAATGATAGAAATGAGGTGCTTGTGCAAGCTTTTCCACAATATGCACACAACTGCAGGATCATGGTGCCATAAAACGGCTGTGCAACAATTTATGTGAGGATGTAGCCTGTCACAATAATGAAGAGATTTGCAGAAATGGCATCATCATGTGAATATGGATATAACAAACAAGACATTTTAAATAATTATGTCAAAGGGCATAACTTGTGGTAAAAGTGGGAGGGGGGGTTGTCCCTTCTTCATGGTACCGGCCCAGCAACCCAGCACTTGTCCAGTCCGGGTCTAGTAGCTGTCTCCTTGCCCCCCCCACCTGACTTTAATCTAGTGTTGCTGGGGCCAGTCATGGAACTAAGTATTTGGGGGCTCATCATAATTCTGCATCTGTCTGGGGAGGGTGGGGGGTTTCTTATGATCTTCCTGTTTTTTCTTCCCTCCCTTATGGACCAAATGGTATAACTGGGGGTGGACATGCAATGGAGACTTGCAGGATATCAACCAGACTCAGCAGCAGCTCAGCCATGTCTTCACCCTATTCACTCTTTTAGGTATGCCTACCAGTGTGCTTTTCCAAGCCTCCATCATGAATCAACACAGTAGATGCCCATAGATATGGCCACCCACTCTAGGAGGGTAAAGCCCATCACTCCTTGCTTCGCCATTAGTCACACAAACAGCTAATCAAACCTGGGTCGGCTGAGTCATAGTCAGGGCTTTATCCCTCTACCAGCTGCCAGAGCAGCTACCTTGTGGTAAAATACTACCATTAGCACATATTCAAAAACAAAGTAAATATATCTGTGTACCACTCGGCAATAACTATATCGTCACATAATTATGCAGAGTATATAAACAAGATGCTGTTTCTAAAGTGATATCAGCTGTTACATGATCCACTGTCTCACATGTGGTAATAGACATTCTTGGCAAATGCAGCAGGCTGGATAGGTAAATCATAAATTCATACCTAGCTGGAAATAATGCTAATGAGTACTTACCTAGATGGAGCAAATTTCTTCCTGTCAGCATATGTGTGAAGTGACTTAATTTCAGAGATGCCCTCCAACCCCAAGCTTAGTACAAATTAATGAACCTGTGCAATGTGTCTGATATGGTCTACACAATGTAAGTTAAGGAAGGCAGTACAGGCCACACTCACAAAAATTGTCTTAAATCCACAAATATTTATTTACTGATATTCATACTTCCTTGTTTCTCTATACTATGTACATCTGTTGATTTCTGTAAGCACAGAACCAACAGATCCACAGATATGATTGGAGACTTAGCAAGTGTATTCCTGAAGCAGACAAACAGCTGTGTCATAAGGCAGGATTTGAGCTTCAGGTGTGTATATTTATGATGTTGCATCAGTGTCTACACATTAGGACATATATCTTGGAATTTTTGTATTTGCAGAGAGGCTTTCTGAACTAAATAAATTGCCCCTTGTCCCTGCTAGGAAGCACACTGTTTTTATAGTACAAAAGGATGACCTTACCTTATAGGCCTGTATGTACATATCATTGTGCAAGGACTGCTGCATAAAGGTCCTACAGTTATGTCATCCATACAGTAAGCGAATGTGATACACAGTCAGCAGTTGTACCAGTACAGCCAATGTCCAGTGGGGTTCTCTAACAGATTCTCTTGCTCAAAACAGTGGCATCAAAACACACTGCAGATAGCATATTTACAAGTGAGCCTATAATGTCAGAGTCAGTTCATCATTGTGGTCTAACTGCATTTATCCTGAGTCTTATCCATTTTCACATTGATACTACTGCAGTTGAGGGAGAGCAGTGTGAAATTAAGTCAGCAGTGGTTAAGGAATACAGCTTCAAGATACTGTATATATCTGTAAAAGGAAGAATGTGCATATATAATGTCTGCTGTGACAGAGAAATGTAAATGTCTGTTTGAATTTTCAGGGAACTGCAGTCATACAGCACTGATGACATTCAGAAATTGTTTGCAGCACTGCCGTTATGGAGATATGCTTGGGAACAGTTGCCGTTTGGTCACAATGTGCTTACAGACACTGATCTTGTATTTGATAGCTACACTTTTATTCTCTTCCTGGGCCTCTGCCTAAAAGGGGCTTTTCTTACCCAGACAGACTTCCTTGTCAACAATAAGCAAATAAATCAAATTAAAAATACATGTATTTTTTCTAATAATGAGGTACATATGGTTGTAAGGATTTCCTTGTATCTGCAAACTTGGTCTTTTGCTGTCTGCATAGCATTTTTTTTTTCAAAAACATTTTTATTTTGTTTTTATTATAAACATACATAAATGTACATATAACAAATACAATAAAACAATAACAAAACTATTTACAGTAGTTATATTCATCCATGATAAACAATCATTTTATCCATGACAAGTTATCAGTATTTGTTCAAAAGGATTTCCAATTTTTGCCATGCTATTTTTTTTATGAGTAATGTTATGAGTTCTATAACAAATGGTTTGCAGTTATTTTTTATAAACAACTGTTGCTAAATTAATAAAATATTTAAACATCAAATCTTGTTTACTTTTCCAGTTTCAAAGTAATAACTTTTCTGGCAATTGCAAGAACTGACCAGAGTAACTGAATCTGAGATTTAGGTATTACATTAGGTATAGGAACACTGAATAGGATTAGTGAGTTATAAATATGAGAGTTATCAGACCATAAAGCATTTACAAAATATCTGAAGACTTTCCAATATTGAGCAGCTTTCTACATTCAATGAACATGTGAACCCAGTTGGCCTCTAGTAATTCATAACATTTCCAACATTTACTTTCACTGTTTTTGAGTATAAGATTTATTTTATGTGGAGTATAGAAACTCCTATTCATACATTTCCATGTATACAATCTCCAATATAATAAAGAAGAGGTACCATATGTAGAATTCAATAACAAGTTTTTTGATTTATCAGATATTTGTACTCCATTAATCTGCATAGCATTTGCATTTGCTGATAGTGAACTACTACTTAACACACCCACTGACACATCTGTCTCATCACTAACTCCGTGCAGAATTAATTGTATGAGTTCCAGAACTGACCCTCCTGCATACCTCTCAACTGACCAGAATTTCACAGAATGTCCAGATGTTTGCCCCACATTTTTGTCTGTCCCTTATAAAATTTGTAGTTTTGTGATGAACCATTGAGAATTGAAATTATTAAATAACGACAGACATATGAGTTTCATGCTTTATATCCTTCAGAAAATGCACACAAATGCAAAGTCTGTTATTCTAGCAACTTTCTAGGTTTATAAGAGCAATTTTTAAAAACTGTCCTTATTTTGGGCTATTCTCTCCACGTTATTTTTTTGTCTTTATCAATGATTCTTGCACTAAGAGGTTGAAAAGGTGAAAGATTTGGCCATCTTTGTGTCCACCAGTCGTCATGCAGAAAATATGACTACTGGCATCCTTCGAAATCTGTGCAGTCACTGTCAATGACTCTACCCACAAAGTCCTATAATTCAGTGGATTTTATGCAGAGTCAGTTCAAAAGAATAGGATAGGATGGCCATCTGCTTAGTATATCTCCCTAAATACTTCATCCATAAATCATCAGTGTCTACTTATTAATTTAACTTAAGTTTTCGGCAGTGCTCTGTATAGACACAGACACCTTGAGCTGACATTTGTCCTGTAAAAGCACTCTTGAAATTTCACCAATACCTAGTTTGCAGTGACAAGCACTGCCCCCAGAGCTGCAAACCAGATATCCCTGACATTACTTTATATTCTCACTGCAACCATCTAATCAATAAAAAAGGGTCTGTTGCCATAGATATGAACTTTTCCACTGTCTCCATTACCAGCGGGATGGATATGGGCATCCTGAGGCAATGTAGAAATTACTTCATGTTTGCTGGCAACCAGCTAATTCTCAAACTGATATGGTATGTGACAGATGTATTTACAATGTCACTGAAGGCAAATACTCTCACATAAAAGCACTCCTAATGTTAATCAGGTTGTCAGTAGTACACATGCTGCACCCATCATAGGACGTTACTAGGCTATCGACCCGGAGGTTATTTCAAGCCTAGCCATTGCATCCCAATGTAATATCATAGATACTCTGGTCAATACCCAGGATTGTATTTATTAATGATTGCCCAGGATTGTATTTATTAATGACCGCCCATGTCCAGGAGGGCTGTGGCCACTATCCGGGTATGAATTTATGGCACCCCATCCACTCATCCAGGTTCCTTTTGAACAGTATCATAGAGATGCGCTGCTTCACATGAATTGGCAGCCTATTCCAAAGACACAGCAGTCACTGGGAGACAAATCTGTCCCTCCAGCATGTCCTATTCAAGTTATAGGCCATATTTAGATCCCTGGAATGTCTATCTGTAGTCCCGTTTGATTTACGGATGTGCAGCAAATTCATTAGGTTTGGGTTGGAGATTGTTCTGTAAGCCAGGTATAAGTCTCAAGAAGTTTATATGATACTGAGTATAGTGACAGGAACTTTAGTCAGTCTGTGTAAGGCACATGCTAGAGTCCCTTGATCTTCTTTGTTAGAAACCTTTGAGGTCTCTCCAATTGCTGCAGGTGCTTTGTGCGGTACATGACAAAAGGATATTATACTCAATTATGAGTCTGATTAGTGATGAGTATCGAGGGGTTATAACCTCCTTTGCTCTAGAGGTGATGCCTTTGCTAATCAAGTACACTGTGTAGAAGGCCTTCCTTACTACAGAAGACACATGGTGGTCAAAGTTAAGGTCACAGTCTATTTGTGATCCCAGATCCCTTACCACTTTGTAGGTACATAGGGTATTGTTAAGTTGATAATGTGACAGGACATTGTTTTTACTGAAGGGAATGATGATGCATTTCTCTGCATTCAGTTTGAGACTGTGACTAAGACACCAGTCGCTGGTCTGTGTAAGACCCTCCTGAAGTATACTGACATAGTTTGGGGATTCAATAATTGCACTCAGTTTGCAGTCATCCTCATACTTGGTCAGCCACAGCCCTTTAATTTTGGCCTGAACATCTGAGGAGTATATCCCACACAGTAGGGGGCCCAGCACTGCTGGCCCTTGTGGCACCCCCCTGGGGACAGGTCTGCTGGTTGATGTGGGCTCACCCACTTTGATAGTGTGTGACCAGCTTGTGAGCCAGTTGGCAACACATCTTACAACAAAGAGGATTACATTTAGTTTGCTAAGTTTATCAGTAATGCCTGAGTGTAGGATTGTGTCGAATGCCTTGTCAAGTTGAGGTATGCTGTGTGCACAGATTTGCCCTTGTTAATGGCCCTGGTCACATTTTCGAAGAAATCCACCAGGTTTAACAGGCAGAATCTACCCTTGATGACAAATTGGGTTGGATCCAGGGTTTGGAGGTTGACTATGTCTTTATGAGGTCCATGATGATATGTTCCATGGCCTTACAGATGAGACTGGTCAGATTTATGGGTCTATAATTCCCCCTGGTATGTTGCTAAGCCACTTTTATGGAGAGGAATGTTGTTGTTCTCTATTCTGCAGGAACATAGCCTGTGATTATGCTGTGATTGAATAGGGTACTTAATGGTGATGCTAATTCATGTTTTACTTTGTTTAGCAGACAGCCTGGGATGCCGTCTGGTCCGATAGAGGCTGTGGTTTTGCCTTATACAAGGCTTTAATGACCTGCTCTTCAGCTATGTAGGGTGGGGGGTGTTGGGGTCAAGATTTGTGATAAGTTTGGAATGGATAAGGGAGTGAAATTTTCACCAAATCTGTCTGCCAGTAGGTTTGCTATCTCTGCAGAATCACCGCGTGTGATACCGTTAGTCACTAGTTCAGCACATGCTTGGATCCTTCCATTTAGGCCACATGCATAGCTGTAAATGGCCTTAGGTTTATCCTTGGCTGTGATTGCTAAGTTTTTCTCAAAAATTACCTTTAGAGGATTTGCATGTTGTCTTATTTGCCTTTTGAGGCTGAGAAGGGTGCTTTTCTATTGTTGGGGCCTCAATTTAGTTTTCCTAGGCAGCAACTTTTTGCATTTGTTGTGAAGTTTGTTGATGCTGGATGTCCATCAGGGTGACTTGTTTTTACTTGGGGCTCTGGCTTTGATTCTCCCTGGAACAGCCAAGTCTATACTTGCAGAAGTAATTGTACAGGGCTTTAGTGTAAGCTTTAGTGCAGTTACCACTTTCGGCTGGGGATGGGGCCCGGAATGAATTTATACCTTCCCCTAGTAGGGTATAGTTTGCCTTGGTGAAGTTTTTTAGTCTGACTTCACCCTTTGTGAGTTCTGATGTTAGTGCCAGTTTGAGGTGACTGATTTGTGGTCAGATTTAACTAATGAGGGTCTCGATAGTTGTGGCGGTACATCTATTTGTCATGTCAGTGAGGACCAGATCTAGTATGTTTGTTCTCTTGTTGGGTTTGAACAACTTTTTCCAGGGCATTTGAATTAAAAAAATAAAAGGAAATTTTGCATTAGTGAGTTAGGGATAGAGTAGGTTTCCCAGTTGATGGTGGGCTAATTGAAATCCCCCATGAACAGAGTGTTTGGCAATATTTGGATTGACTCCAGTTTAGTCAAGTAGGTCTTGTGCACATCATAATCCATGGAGGGGGATCTATAACTAGCTATGACTTGAATGGGCGTTTTACACCCAGTAATCTGAACTTGGAGTAACTCCATGGAGGTGAATTTATCTCTAATATAGATAGAAACACTGTCTCCTTTGGTTGTCACACATTTGTTTTGTGGTCTGAAGGTGTAGAAGGCATTGTAGCCTTACAAGGCAGGGGTAGTCTCTGAGGCCTTGAACCTGGATTCTGTTGACTGCACAGACATCTACATCCTCCAGTGAAAGGAGTGTTTCCAGGGTGTGTAGTTTTTGGTTTAAGCTGCTAGCGTTTAGCACCATAACTCTTATTTTGTTATGATTGCCAATTTTCACGTCTGTAATTTTGTTTTCGAGACTTTGCCTAAAAAAGGCATTATGGGGAGGCTACAGCTTTTGCCAGCAGTGAAAGCCTAGTGGCGCCAGGTGCAAAACATCTCTGGCAAAGCAGCGAGGTTTGTCGATCGTGTCATCTCAAGCTGACAGAAACTGGATCCTCTTGGAATGACACCAAAAACAAAGCCAATTATTGAAATTGATCATTTATTGTTTGTACTGTGGCATTGTTCTAAGTGAGGGTAATATGCTGCTCAAGGCTAGGGACATACCTGCCTGGGACACATACTCAGAGAGTTCAATCATGTCTCTCTTTATGTAGTCCAGTGAGGTACATATCAGGTCGTTCTCTCCAACATGAGCTATGATGACAGAGTCATAATGGTAATTGTTGCCGAGAGACCTGAGTGCATGCGTAATCTGATAAATCCTGGCACTGGACAAGCAACTAACCATGACTTTCTCCTTATCTAACCTGACGAGTGGGACATCCATGTGTCTCACTATGGAGTCTCCAATGACAAGAACATTTGGTTTATAAGTGTTACACCTTAAGGGCTTGGTAGGGAAGACACTGGTATCACTATGTGTCTTGGGTGCTGTGGGAATTCTGCTTATTGTAGCCGCCTTGAGTTTCGGAGGTCTCTGGTGTTTCAGTCAGATTTGTAAGAGAAACACTGCGTATGTTGATTTATATGGATTAACCAATCAGCATTAGGCCCTCCTCCCTTTTAAAATAGGTTTCGTTGGTAAAACACAGGTTCCTAAGAAATTGTATTCTGCCTCCCAAAAGTATGTTTGAATTATACTAGTGACATAGATGCTATGTGTAGTATAGTGAAAGCTAATTGGAAGATCTTATTGACTGATGAAAAGTTAAAGAAATGTTCAGGGGACAAACCTTCATATTTTTTAAGAACTGTTTGAATTTAAAAAGGAGGTTATGTAAGGGAACCACGAGGAATCAGTCTGTCCCACTTGACAAGGTGGGCACTTTCCCATGTGGCCTTAGCAAAGTTTGTTCTTTTGTTACTTCAGAATGTAATTTTGTTCATCCTGTCCCTAAGCGTATTTATCATAGGTTCATAGGTTCATAGGTTCATACTAGGCTATCTGCCCTAGGGCATTTATAAGCCTAGCCAGAATGTGTTTGGCTTTCGCCACCCATTTTAAATTTATTTTGCTATGCCCTTTTTCGAGGTTAGTATACTGTGCCTCTATCTAACAGTGACACAGAAGTGATACCCGGGGTAAACCTACGATCTCCCATCCACTCATCAAGATTCCTCTTGAAGAGAGTCAATGAGGGACTCTGCCTAACCTGGACTGGAATTTTATTCCAGAGTGAAGGGAGCCTCTGGGTTATGAATCTGTCCCTCCAGCATGTCCTATTTATTTCAGTGCTGAGGTTCAAATCTCTCGAGCGCATAGCTCGATGGGATTTGGATTTTCTGAGGTGCAGTATGTCCATTAATTCCGGGTTGGACATGGCTTTATACGTCAGGCACAGATCGCCTCTGAACAGGCGGTATGCCACTGAGTAGAGCTGGAGTTTCTTTAACCGGGCAGCATATGGCATCTGTTTGAGCCCTTTGATCCTCTTGGTGAGGTACTTTTGGGGTCTTTCCAGTTGCTGCAGGTGTCTGGTAAGGTACAACCCAAAAGGGGCATTGTACTCAATTATGGGCCTGATGAGGGATGAGTAAAGAGGCACAATGACGTCCCCTGATCTAGATGTGAATTCCTTCATGATTAGGTGGGCTATATAAAATGTTTTTCTAACCACTTTGGCCACGTGGTTGTCAAATGAGAGATTGCTATCAACTTGGGTCCCCAGGTCCCTAATTACTTCTTCTGTACTTAAAGGATTACCACCTATTTGGTAAATTGTGGGCACTTTGTTTTTGCCAAAGGGGATGACTATACACTTTTTGGCATTTAGCTTGAGGCCATGGCTCTGGCACCAGTTGTCTGTTTCTATGAGGCCCTTTTGGAGGATGCTTGTGTCGGCTGGAGAGTCGATTATGGCACCCAGTTTGCAGTCATCTGCGAACTTGGTCAGCCACAGTCCTTCCGTGTTGGCCTGTACCTCCAAGAAATATATACCAAACAAGAGAGGTCCCAAGACTGAGCCTTGTGGGACACCACTTGTAACTGGTTTGGAGTCTGACATGGCTCCAGCAATTCTAACCATGTGGGTTCTGTCCTTGAGCCAGTTTGCAATCCATCTAGTGACATAGGGGTTTATATTTAAGCTGGTGAGCTTATCTATAATGCCCGAGTGGGGTATTGTATCGAAGGCTTTTGCGAGGTCCAGGTAGGCTGTGTGGACCACCTTCCCCTCGTCAATGACCTTGGTGACTGTTTCAAAGAAATCAACCAGGTTTAAGAGGCAGGATCTGCCCTTAACAAAGCCGAACTGGGTAGGATCCAGTGTTTGTAGGTCCCCAATATCTTTATTTATGAGGTCCATGATGATCCTATCCATAGCTTTGCAGACCAAGCTAGTCAGGCTTATGGGGCGATAGTTTCCAGGATCCGTTGAGGCACCACCTTTATGGAGAGGGACCACTGTTGCTGTACGCAACTCTTTGGGCACATAACCTGTAGTAAGGCTGAGATTGAACAGTAGTTTTATGTTTGGGTTTAGCTCTTCTTGGAGTTCATATAGGATGCAGCCCGGGACACCGTCTGGTCCCATTGATGCTGTGTTTTTTGCTTTGGAGAGGGCGGCTCTTACCTGAGCATCTGAGATGTCAGGGGGGCAGCACTCTGCTGGGATAGATATTTGCCCTTTTGGTGGGGGGGGGGGGAGAAGTTTGTGCTGAACCTGTCAGCCAGGATGTTGGCAATGTCTGTGGGTTCGGTGTATTTTTTGTCATTTTGGACTAATTCTGAGCATATCTGGGAATTACCACCCAGGTTCCTAACATAACTAAAGAAAGCCTTGTGATTATCCTTAGTGTCCTGTGCAATTTTTCTCTCAAAGCTGACCTTAGACAATTTTATGGTGCCCGTAGTTTTTTGCTAATACTGATCAGTGATGCCTTCCCTTTTTGGGATTTTGCTCTATCATTTAGTAGCTTCCTCCTTCTATTGTATAGTTTGTTTATGGCTGGAGTCCACCAGACAGGACATCTGCCTTTGGAGGATTGGGTCTTGGTTTTATTTGGGATCGCATGATCCATGCATTCCTGAAGGTGTTCATAGAATGCATTTATAAAGGATTCTGCGGTCTGGGCTGTATTTTCCACAGGCCCGGGGGCTTTGAAGGATTCCACCTCGGTTTTGAGGAGTGTGAAATTTGCTTTAGAGAAGTTTTTCACTGTGGTTTTCTGGGCAGGAGTGGGGTCGGGATGTGAATATCCAGTGAGATTAGTTTATGGTCTGATCTTACCAGTGAGGGATACACTTCTGGTCTGGAGCATAGAGTCCCCATGTTGGTGATGATCAGGTCCAGTATGTTTTCCCTCTTGTGGGAGTGGTAACAAGTTGTTCCATAGCATTTGAGTTTATAAATTCTAGGAACCTTTGGGCTAGGGTGTTGGAGCTAGAGTAATGCTCCCAGTCTATGTTTGGGTAGTTGAAGTCGCCCAATATAATGGTGTTTGAAGAGACCTTCATATTTTCCAGTGTTCTCAGGAAGGCCGAGTGGGGTTCCTGGGTTTGGGAGGGTGGTCTGTAGCAGGCTATAAACTGGAAGGCAGTTTTACCCACTGTTAGTTGCACATGGATAGTCTCTGATGCTTCGTGCTTTGCCACCAACCTGGAGGTGTGGGTATCTTTAATGAATATCGATACTCCCCCTCCTTTTGTGGTTTGGTCCAAGTTTTGGGGCCGAAAAGCATGGTATGAGGTATAACCTGGTAGTGCTGGGGTGCTCTCAGGAGCCCTGAACCAGGTTTCTGTTACTGCACAGATATCAATGTTCTCCATGCTAAGGAGAGTTTCAAGTGTGTGCAACTTGAGGTTTAGACTTCTGGCATTGAGTAGCATTACTCTTAGTTTCTTATCCCTTGTGATACCTATGGAGATGGGTTTGTCTTTTGAGCCTTGCCTAAAAAAGGCACTATGGGGGTAGCAAGAGCCTTTGCCAATATCCGAAAGCCCAGGGGTGACAGGTGCAAGCCGTCCCTAGCGAAGCATCGTGGCTTGTCGAGCATATCATCCCAAGCTGACAGGCATTGGATCCCCTTTGAATGACACCAGTACTTAAGCCAATTGTTGAAATTGATCATCTTGTCTTCATATTGTGGCATCATTCTTGGTGAGGGTAAGATGCTACTCAAGGTCAGGGTCATACCGGCCTGGGCTACATGCTCAGAGAGCTCCTTTATGTCTCTTTTCATGTAGTCCAGGGAGGTACGTCTCAGGTCATTCACACCAGCATGGACAATGACTGAGTCATATTTGTACTTGCCTTGGAGTGACCTGAGTGCTTGTGTTATGTGGCGGATCCTAGCGCCTGACAGGCTGCTCACCGTGACCCTCTCCTTGTTCAGCCTGGTGAGCGGGACATCAGTGTGCCTGATGATAGAGTCACCTATTACAAGTGTATCAGGTGTGTTGTTTAGTCTTAAGGGCTGTGACTGTTCGGCACACTGGCTTTGTGAGATATGTGTTGCACGTGTTTTGTTTTGGGGTAGCGGCTGCTTGGGTGTCTGCTTTGGAGGTCTCTGCTGCTTCGGCAGATGTTTATTTAGAGCCTCCGAGTATGTTTTTGTGTGATTATGTGTTTGGTTTGCTGTCGTGGTAGGTCTATGTGAGACTGGAATTGTAGTGAGTGTGGTTTCCTTCTCATCCTGACTGGTTATGCCAGTACTGAGTTGAGAGAGCTTAGCCTCCAGTTTGGCTATATGGTTGCATCTCTCACGTGTTGGAATTTGTTGGGAGGAGGAGAGGGTTGTCTGTGTACATGAGACAGTTGTAACATTGCCTCAAGATTCCCAGATTCACCAGCTGGACCAGAGAGGAGATTGACAACTGACCTTTGGACATGCTAGAATAATATTGGGAATTCCTTAATAATTGAAAACCTGGGCCAGTGGGGAGTGAGGGTGTAGTGCTTTTAATTTTTAGTGCTCACTTATATAATTGCTTTAGTGAGCAAGTGCCAGGTAACAAGTGCAATGTGTTACAGGTAACTTAAATGCAAAAACGACAAACAGTAACTTTCTTTCAAGTGAAACAAGGAAATAAGTACAGTAAGCAATGCAGATATCACTAGTGATCCACAGAAGCACTGAGAAGCCACGTATTAGGTGGAATTAGCATTCCAGGGAAATAACAAGCAAACAAACAACAAGCATATAAACAAAGCTAGATTCAGCAGGCCTGGATCTAGTCTATGCTACAGCAAACAAGGTGTACCAATTTCAGTAAGATACAGTTCAAATATTCAGGCACTATAAACCTTTAACCAGAAATTCCCAGCTCAGAAGGGCAGAGTCCAGCCTCTTCTCCCACAAGAGTGCAGACCACAAACCTTCTTAATGTAAAATAACTGGCCTGAAGCCCAAGTGCTTAAACCAGAACTAATACACTTTAAGTATAACAGACACTGGGCTCTCAATCAGCAGTTCCCAACGTAGAAGGATGAAAGCTACCTGTCCTGCCACCACAGTGCATGCCACAAACCTTCCTAATGTAAAACAACTGGTCTGAAGCCCAAGTGCTTAATCCAAAAGACTTAGAATGATAGCTACACTTTAATCAAGTTACTATCAAGCAGTAATAAATACAATTGAATACTTTAGAGAATGCCTGGATTAGTGCTCAAGTTACACAAACAAAGCTAGATCCAGCAGGCCCGAATCCAGTCTATGCCACAGCAAACAAGGCACCAACTTCAGTAAGAAGCAGTTCAGATATGCATGCACTATAAGCCTTCAACCAGAAATTCCCAGCTCAGAAGGGCAGAGTCCAGCCTCTCCTCCCACAAGAGTGCAGACCACGAACCCTCTTAATGTAAAATAACTAGCCTGAAAGCCCAAGTGCTTAAACCAGAATTAATACACATTTAGAATAACAGACACTGAGCCCTCAATCAGCAGTTCCCAACCTAGAAGGATGTAAGCTACCTGTTCTGCCACCACAGTGCAGACCACAAACCCTCTCAGTGCAAAACAACTTGTCCGAAGCCCAAGTGTTTAAACCAAAAGGCTTAGAATGAGTTACACCAAGCAGTAATAAATACAATTGAGTACTTTTAAGATGATGCAAAAGTAAAAAAAGTAGGTAGAAACACAAGTACAGTAAAAGAAGATGAAATTTTTTTTTTTTTTCTGAACAAGTGCTGAGATCAAAGAAACAGATTTGAGTGCTGAAACTAGAAAACTGGCTAGTTATAAGAAAACAAAAAAAGCTAGAAGGCTTCCCTCCAACACAGAAGGGCTTGCGGGCTCAGAAGCCTACAAATAGTCAATACCACTTAACAGGAAAGGCAGGAAACAAGCTTAAATTTTTTTTTCTGTTTCCCAGATGCTCTCTTTGTACACAGTAGGAGTGCCTGAAATCAGAATATGATCTCACTGTACTCAGTTGAGTGAGCAAATGAGATGGGCCCAGAAGGAGTATCCAAACACAAATTTACAAGAGGGGCGGGCAGTTGCAAGGCCACTAAGATTAACACCAAAACAAAAACAGGGAGGATGGGTGGGACTAACTGAAGAGCAGAGTGAAAACTTCCAGTTCAGTTAATATTCCTTCCACACAGTTAAAATCAATTTAAATACTGTATTTTTTTGAAAAAAAAAGAGCAGATAAAGGTACTTAAATTCTCTTATACGTCCAGTTGAATACATCACGTTCTTAGCCAGCCAAAGCTGAGGTTTTTAAGCAGAAAATATTTCACACTGTACCACTTAAATAGGCAAGGACAGGAAATCAAAGAATGTGACTACCCCCAGACCTGTAATTACTAGCAAATAACAAAATTCAGCAAACACTAACTTCCAGTTCAGTTAATATTCTTTCCACACAGTTAAAATCAATTTAAATACTGTATTTATTTGAAAAAAAAAGAGCAGATAAAGGTACTTAAATTCTCTTATACGTCCAGTTGAATACAGCAAGTTCTTAGCCAGCCAAAGCTGAGGTTTTTAAGCAGAAAATATTTCACACTGTACCACTTAAATAGGCAAGGACAGGAAATCAAAGAATGTGACTACCCCCACACCTGTAATTACTAGCAAATAACAAAATTCAGCCAACACTGACTAACTTCCAGTTCAGTTAATATTCCTTCCACACAGTTAAAATCAATTTAAATACTGTATTTTTTTGAAAACAAAAGAGCAGATAAAGGTACTTAAATTCTCTTATACGTCCAGTTGAATACAACAAGTTCTTAGCCAGCCAAAGCTGAGGATTTTAAGCGGAAAATATTTCACACTGTACCACTTAAATAGGCAAGGACAGGAAATCAAAGAATGTGACTACCCCCACACCTGTAATTACTAGCAAATAACAAAATTCAGCAAACACTGACTAACTTCCAGTTCAGTTAATATTCCTTCCACACAGTTAAAATCAATTTAAATACTGTATTTTTTTGGAAAAAAAAGAGCAGATAAAGGTACTTAAATTCTCTTATACATCCAGTTGAATACAACAAGTTCTTAGCCGGCCAAAGCTGAGGTTTTTAAGCAGAAAATATTTCACACTGTACCACTTAAATAGGCAAGGACAGGAAATCAAAGAATGTGACTACCCCCACACCTGTAATTACTAGCAAATAACAAAATTCAGCAAACACTGACTAACTTCCAGTTCAGTTAATATTCCTTCCACACAGTTAAAATCAATTTAAATACTGTATTTTTTTTGAAAAAAAGAGCAGATAAAGGTACTTAAATTCTCTTATACGTCCAGTTGAATACAGCAAGTTCTTAGCCGGCCAAAGCTGAGGTTTTTAAGCAGAAAATATTTCACACTGTACCACTTAAATAGGCAAGGACAGGAAATCAAAGAATGTGACTACCCCCACACCTGTAATTACTAGCAAATAACGAAATTCAGCAAACACTGACTAACTTCCAGTTCAGTTAATATTCCTTCCACACAGTTAAAATCAATTTAAATACTGTATTTTTTTGAAAAAAAAAGAGCAGATAAAGGTACTTAAATTCTCTTATACGTCCAATTGAATACAGCAAGTTCTTAGCCGGCCAAAGCTGAGGTTTTTAAGCAGAAAATATTTCACACTGTACCACTTAAATAGGCAAGGACAGGAAATCAAAGAATGTGACTACCCCCACACCTGTAATTACTAGCAAATAACAAAATTCAGCAAACACTGACTAACTTCCAGTTCAGTTAATATTCCTTCCACACAGTTAAAATCAATTTAAATACTGTATTTTTTGAAAAAAGAGCAGATAAAGGTACTTAAAGTCTCTTATACGTCCAGTTGAATACAGCAAGTTCTTTGCCGGCCAAAGCTGAGGTTTCTAAGCAGAAAATATTTCACACTGTACCACTTAAATAGGCAAGGACAGGAAATCAAAGAATGTGACTACCCCCACACCTGTAATTACTAGCAAATAACAAAATTCAGCAAACACTGACTAACTTCCAGTTCAGTTAATATTCCTTCCACACAGTTAAAATCAATTTAAATACTGTATTTTTTTGAAAAAAAAAGAGCAGATAAAGGTACTTAAATTCTCTTATACGTCCAGTTGAATACAGCATGTTCTTAGCCAGCCAAAGCTGAGGTTTTTAAGCCAACCTAGAGTATATGCCAACTGCAATACTACTAACGTTGTGTATTTGGCTAAGTGTGGGCAATGTTCATGCTTCTATGTAGGAAAGACAAACCAACAGTTGAAAGATTGGATTTTGCAATATCTAAGAGATACAAGGCTGAAAGCTAAGCACAATGCCTTGTCACAACATATAACTTTGTTTAATGACATTGTCTTTTCTTTTATGGTTTTGCAAGTGAGTCATATGGACTTAAGAGGAGGGGATGTTGTCAATAATACTGAGAGTGTAGAAGCTGGCTGGATAGCTGGATTTTTGGCAGACAACCCACCTAGTTTGAACTGTGTTTTACCTATGAAACCTATTTTAAAAGGGGGGAGGGCCTAATGCTGATTGGTTAATTTTCTAAATATATACAGCCTTGTTTTATTTAGTTTTATGGACCTGATGAAGGGGACACCTAAAAGCGCTTGTCTAGCTGTGATTTTATTGTTTTATTAAAGTTTTATGTTTTTTTAGCATGATGGTCTATGTGATTTTTCAATTCTGAAGTTTGAAGAACTGGGAGTTTCTGATGGGGTGTTTGGCTGGTGGTTTAATAGGTCACAGCTCACTAGCAATATTTCTTAGACCAGAAATGTTCTAAAGATGAGGACTACACTAATGTACTACAGCTGTATTTAAGGGAAAACTTGTCAAAATGATCTGTCCTGCTATGGTGCACAATTACTCTGCAGTGCGTGGTGCTATGAGAGGCACAAACAAGCAGAAACCCAGTCAATCTTGAGGCTTAAATATCAGAAGCTAAAAACTTAAAAAAAATGTAAAAGAGTTCAAAAGAACCAATGAGGGTGCTTATTCCAAGCCCTAGACCTATCATCCTTCACCAGACAGGTTCCAATCAGCACACTTCTGTCACAAGGGTGCAGAAGGGCCCTTCTAATCAAAGATGGCTTGGAAAATGTGTTCATAATACAACAGCCACTACAAACAGACCCAGATACAGCAAACCTGTATCTGGACTATGCTACAGCTGCTAGTTACACTAATTTAGGCAGGGAACACTAAAACATGATCTAAACGGCAGAAAAACAGCAGTGAGACACTAAACAATGTTTTAAACAGCAGAATAACAGCAAGGAGACACTAAAGAATGTTTTAAACATCAAACAAATCAGTTATTTAAAACACTGCTTGGTATGAAAACAGAGAAAACAGAACAGATGCTTAGCAAACAGTGAAAAGTAGCAACAATTATGTTGCAATCAGTGAAAATAGCAAAAAGAAAGCTTTGCAAAGTGAAAACAGCAACACAGTAATATTTAACAGCACAGCACGGCAGACAAGTTCAGTACAAACAGTGCAGTTTAGTTTACAGTATTAAAATACGGTATTAAATAAGTAGAACATAAATAAAAGTGAAGTAAATAGTATAATCAAGAAAAAAACAGGCAACTTATGGTTTTGGGAAGTTTAGAAGCCTCTAGTTGTCTGGAATCTCAGCTCAGAGTTGTGGCTGGCAGCCCACCTCAGTTCAGCTCGGTTCAAACAAGCCACATACTGTTGAGAGCAGACACATAGACCCACATATGCTGAGGCTTAAGTGTAACCTTCTTAAACCCAAAGACGTCCTAGATCAAGTACACTTAACAAATACCCTCAGCAGCCCCAAATGCAGTCTTTCAAAACAACACGCATATCAACACATATAGCCACATCTCATGGAGCCTCTTATTATAAGCCCATAAGGCAAGCCACCACACAATCCAACATTCTGGTCATTGGAGACTCTATAGTGAGACACATAGATGTCCCTCTCACAAGGATGAGTAAGGAGAAGGTCACAGTCAGTTGTTTATCAGGAGCCAGGATCCACCACATTATGCATGCACTAAGGTCACTGGACATCAAATACCAGTATGATTCAGTCATAGACCATGTTAGTGTAAATGACCTGAGATGTACCTCCCTAGACTATATGAAGATAGACACTGTGGAGCTCTTGGAATATGTGTTCCAGGCTGGTATGAGCCTAGCACTGAGCAGCATTTTACCTTCTCCAAGGATGATGCCACAATATGAAAAGAAGATCATTCATTTCAATAATTGGCTTAGTTTTTGGTGTCATTCTAAGGGAATGCAATATTTGTCAGCATGGAAGGAGATTGTCAAGAGACCATGTTGCTTTGCTAAGGATATTTTGCACCCCTTTCCTCTAGGCTTTCAAATATTTGCTAAAATGTTGTCCTTCACCATAGTGATTTTTTAGGCAATACCAAACTGAAAGTATTTCTGACATAGCAAATCAAAACCAAGAAAATCTAAAAGTGTTACTGTTCAATGCTAGGAGCCTATACAAGAAACTCCACCCACTACACGTTCTCTTCACCATAGAGAATGCTGATGTCTGTGGGGTCACAGAGACATGGTTTAAAGCCACAAAGAGCACACTGGCAGTGCAAGGCTATAATGCCTTCCACACATTTAGACCAGCTACTACACAGACAGGGATTAAAGGTGAAGGTGTCTCAATATCCATAAAAAATAAATAAATAATTATACCTCAAGACTAGACAAACAGGGCAATACACTTGAGGTTCTCCACATTCAAATCACCATAGGCAAAATCCTGTACCACTTCCCTACAAGCTGTAGCTCCCAGTCTATAACCCAGGAAACCCATAACATGCACTTAAACTTATTGGAAACACTCATCATCCAACCCAATACCATATTCATGGGTGACTTTAATTACCCCAATATTAACTGGGAATCATATACAACACCAAAAGTGGATTTTGAAAACACAAACTCCCTGGATCAGGTTGTCAGTATACTGACCAGGGGTGCAAACATACTGGATCCGGTCCTCACTAATGAGAGAGTGCTGCACACCCACTACTGTAATGTCTTCTCTGGTAAGGTCAGACCACAAAATGGTCTCCTTTGAAGTAAAAATAAAACCCAGAACCCTGGCTAACCCTGGAATGATCAGGAACTACTTTAAGCTAACTTCCTACTATTAAGTGATAAGATGGCAAAATTTCAAGCCGCCATAAACCCTGAGAACACTGGCTACATGGAACTATTCACAGAAACACTATACAATCATGTTAATAGCTACATATGGGCAGTTATACGTACTGGGAAGAAATACAGAACAAACTCAGTGACCACCACCCCATCTTTCTCCTAAGGAAACGTGCCACCTTTTCAAAACCCATAACATACAGACAAGTTAGAGATGAATGCAACCTAAATCCCCAAGAACTAAACGACATACTTAGATTATGTAACTGGAAACCACTTCATTCCCTAGGACTAGATTAAGCAGTTGATTACTTTAATAACACATTTATCAATATCCTCAATACTATTGCACCCATCAGGAAAATTAGGACAAAAATAAATTATGCTCCATGGCTTACCAAGGATACTAGAACTTTACTAAAATCTGGAGATAAAGTCTGGAAACAATGGAAAAAAGACAATTCTCCTCAAAACAGGCAAAGATACCAACTACTCTGGAATCAGGCCAAAAAACAAACAAATCTGGATAAGCAGAACTATTTCTTAGGACTACAAAATAAACCCTCAAAACACCCCCCAAAATTTTGGCATGCCATCAACTCCCTCTTAAAACCAGGTAAAACAACCACCCCCTCTCCTACCCCCATTAAAAACAATACTGACATAGCCTCCCAATTTAATCATCACTTTATAGACTCCATCCAGTCACTGTCTAAAACACTACCCTCTAATTTATCAAAAACCCCATCAAGTAACCAAACAAACATACCCTCCTTTACTCTCTCTCCCATTCCAACCTCCACCATTAAAAAACTACTCCAAAAACTTAAACCTACTACCTTCGCAACTGACAATACACCTGCACACTTCCTAAAGCTAGCCGCTGACTCCTTATCCTAACCCATTTCTATCCTTATCAACCGGTCTAAGAATCCTATGTTCCCCAGCTCTGGAAAGTTTCTCATATTATTCCCCTTCACAAAGGAGGTAACTCCTATGACTTCTCCAACTACCACCCCATCGCCATTCTATCCCCTTTATAAACTTCTTGAGAAATGTATTCACTCACAAATCATGCAATTCCTTACTATGCATAATCTTCTTTCCCCCACGCAACATGGTTTCTGTCCTCAACATACTACAACCACTGCCCTCCTCTCTTTTACTCATCAAGTCAACCAATACAGAAACGAAAACAACTTTGTTTCCACCATATTCCTAGACCTACCAAAAGCATTTGATACGGTATCACACCAAATACTCTTACATTCACTAGCCACCCTATCCTTTGCTCCTGCCACTATTGACTGGTTCACAAACTACCTCTCCAACAGACAACAGTCAGTTCTATGGCAAGAGGTTTTATCTTCCCAACTTCCAACATCCATAGGTGTACCACAGGGCTCTATCCTGGGTCCCCTTCTTTTCTTTATCTTCATAAACAACCATACTACTGCTACCCAGCAGGCCTCACTCATACAGTATGCAGATGACTCAACACTTATCTGTGCATCCCCATGCCCTACCACCTTACAAAAGCTCACCCAAGAATCCTTTACTGCCATAGAAAAATGGATAACAAATATTCAGCTTATTCTCAACCATAACAAGACCAAGCTACTTCTCTTCTCTCCTAATAAATCCAAACCCACCCCCCATATCTTTTACTATCAACTCTATCAATGGCACTGTCATTTCTCCAACTAATCATACTAAACTTCTCGGGGTAGAAATGGATAACAACCTTTACTTTGATAGCCACATAGCCTAAACCATAAAAAAGGTACACAAAAAAATGGGAACTCTCTAGAGACATAAAAAATGCCTTAGAGACGAAGCAAGAATCACCCTCACCCAAACCCACCTTCTATCCACTCTACTGTATGCTGCACCTATCTTAACTCAAACCAGAAAAGCTGATCTTGCCAAACTTGAGGTATGCTATAATAACATTGCCAGGTTTGCGAACAACTCCCCCTTTAGAACCCATCACTGTCTGGCCCTTAGAAATTTACATTGGCTAGAGCTCCCACAACTACTTAGCTATCAACAACTTCTCACAGCCTTCAGCATCCTCTCATACCCTGAAAGAACTCCAGCCTTAAATCACCTATTATCTCACTATTCTACCTCTCGTACTCTTAGGTCTTCTAACAAGTCTCTCCTTACTATTACTAGAGCAAACAACATAGCAGGAAGGGCACTATTATCCCACACCACAGCAAAGGCATGGAACAGCCTCCCTGCTTCTATTACTTCTGCATCTTTTACCCAAACCTTCAAACACTTACTAAAACTCCACCTTACTAAAAACTGGATATGTCCATGTATAACAATCGACCACTACATTTCCCCCTCTATCCTTTACCAAACTCTTCACTTTTTCATCATCTTGACTATCTGATGCCTGTTAACTTGACAATCAATTAACACTAGGGTATTTGTAATTATACAGTTCAAGTCTACAGTATATTTAATGTATTCACTGACATATGAAAAATGTTGGCTTGTTTATTGTCCTTCAGATTTTAATTGCTGATGAAGGCTATATGTTGTAGCCAAAAGCACTTAATCTGGTTCAACAAAAAAAAAGAAGATACTTGGATTTTATATGGCCTGGTTTTCATTTAATTTATGGTGTTCTAGATTTTAATTAATGTTGCTAAACTGTGGAGATATTTCTCCCCAGGTCCTCAAGGAGATAACAATATTAGAGAATTTGTAAATTTGCTTATCTGGACTACTGTACTCTTAATGTTCTCCCTGATATAATGTATGAATGCGTTTGCTTGTCTTTAGCCTCTTGATGTTTATTGTTACTAAACTGTGGAGATTTTCTCCCCAGGCCTCCGCTGTAAGTGGACCTCTGTCCAGTCGGACTATCCTGGTTAACAAATGTAAAATATATAAATAAATAAAGCTAAAAAAACTAGCCACCCTGGTGGAATCACAACATCAGCAGGCTGTATAATACCACCCAGCAGGATAAAAGCACTGTCACCAAACTAAACAAACAACCCAGAGGGCAAATAAAGTCTACCAAAGTCAGAGTTGAGATAAATTTGGCCTCCCAGCCAAGGACAGCCACAAGACATTCTTTAGCTATACCTACAACTTCAAAGGCAATTCACAATTGTGTGCAGACTCATTGTTAATGAAGCTACCGATACTGAGCCAGAAGACAAAGTGAACCTACTGGCCGATAAAGTCAGCTCTAACATTATATACGGACCAAAAGACAGCTAGTTCACCCAGGCTAACACTGTGCTGAAAAAGCAAATAAACTGTCTGTGCAATCCAGTAATAAAAGTTCTGTTAAAAATCCAGAATTTAATGAAAAGAATGAAATAAAACAAAAATAAGAACAAAAATAATAAAAATTCAGCCATGTCCAACAATAAGCGCTTTCAAATAATTCTTCTTCAGATCATATAATCAAATGGGACATTCATCTGTATATATAAGCCAGTCAGAATTGTTCACCCAATGAGAGTATCAACACCAAAGGTTCCAGCCAGTCCATGTTTGGATTTCTCCATCTGATTTGCATAAACCGGGTTAACAATCCCATTTTCTAAATGGATGCCTCACACAGCTTGCTAATGTTCAGTACTAATGAAATATGCAAAGTAGGTGATGTTAGCAACCAATAGCACTTCCAAAAGAAGTAACAGATGAAGCAGCTAGCTTTTGTGCATACTTGAAGCATGCCTCACACTAATGTATTGGAGTCAGAATATGCAAAATAGGTGAACTAAACAGCCAATAGTGGCTTCCAAGAAACAGCAAAGGACAAATCTGCTAGCCTTCATGTATTCTTTTTGAAAAACTTGTCAAATAATCCCAAAAGCAGTTCTTTACATATTTCTAATATTCAATAGAGGAAAAATGGCATGAACAATAAATGGATGATCTAAGTAGCCCATATTGGCTTCCAAGGAGCGGCAAAAAAACAAATCTACTGACTTTCATAAATTCCTATTATGAAACTTCTTTTCTTTAATCTAATTAATAATCCAAGATAAATGGTGGTAAATTAGTGCTCAGAAACATGTAAAACAAAAAAAGAAATGCACTAAAGTTGCGAGTCCAAAGCACCTCTTTATTTCCACTGCAAAACGTAAAAAATTAAGCGCTTTCGTCAAATTAGTTTGACTTCATCAGAATTAATTAGTACATCTCAAATGAACCTTTTCTATACCATTAGACATCAATTAATGTAATAAATTCCTGCCAATGATTTCATCAATCTAATTAAACAAAAGAAGTCTTAAAGAAATATATAATAAAAATTGTTCTTTTCAAAAAACATTAAACTAAAAGTTGTTTCACAAACATTATAAAATTCAAACCTCAAACTGGTATCATATATAAACCTTTCCTATAAACATTAACAATGGTCAAATAACTTGTGTATACTAAAATATACTATAAAAAAACAAAACCATTAAATGTTTTCTGCTTTTTCTTTTAAAATAGAATGGATACTCAAATGATCATTTAAGCCAGGTGAAAGATTTGCGGCCAACCTTAGTTGCCACATAAGCTCCTTTTTATATAATACATTCTGCCAATCCCCTCCCCTGGCCTCCAAATTTATTTGCTCTAGGATTCCAAAACGATAGCCCTTATGGTTTTCACAAATAATACTATGTTTATACAGTGCGTTTGTCTCTTTTTTATTTTTAATATCATACAGATGTTCATATATTCTAGTCTTAAGGGATCTTTCTGTTTTCCCAATATAGTATGAACTGCAAGTGTTACACATGGCCAAATACACTAGCCTATTAGAATAGCAGTTACCCTTCCTAAAATAGACTACACTTTTAATGTTGTTTTCTAGACTGATCTCATGATCTTGCAAAATGTAACTACAATATTTACATCTACCACATGGTTTAGTACCTGTTTTATCCTCATTTTATTAGACATTTGTTGTCCTCTCTCTAAAATTCTTTTGATGTTAGGTGCAATTTTTTGTAGTGAAAAATGGTTCATCCCCCACCACTTTAAATACTTCATGATCCACTTTAAAAATGCTCCAATTCTTTTGTACAACTCCTTTTAGTTGTTGACTTATAGGACTATACTGTATAATACAAGTTTGTTCAAAATTAATATTGTTCACTGTTCCACTTACTACTTCATGATTTGTAAGGTTGTTTTTGTTCAAACCTTTACCAAGAAGGAGTAAATATTTTTCCCCCACTCTCCCAATACTTCTTTTAAGGTACTATTAACCAAACTTGCAGGGTAACCCCTGTCCAAAAACATACTTCTGAGGAGATCAAATTCACTCAAAACGTCTTCGTACAATGAGGTCATCCTAGCAACTCTAACAGCTTGTCCCTTTATTATGCTCTTTTTCTGAGATAAGGGATGGTAGCTGTTGTAGTGTAAATAGTGGTTACAAAACGTTTTTTTACGAAAAATCCTGGATATAAATTTTTCTTTACCCTTAAAAATTTTAATATCCAGGTAATTAATTTCATGAAAATCGTGATGGAAAGTAAACTTTAAAAATTGTGTAGTTTGATTCAAATACTGTATAAATAAAGAAATACTCTCCACACTTCCTTTCCATAAAATAAAAATATCATCCAAAAAATGACAGTAAAAAGATATATTCTCATAAAAATTGCTCTTAAACAAATATTCCCTTTCCCAACCTAATAGTACCACATTGGAATAGGTGGGTGCGCAGGCTGCTCCCATTGCTACACCTCGGACTTGTTGGTAATATTCGTCCTCGAAAAAGATGAAATTGTTATCTAAAATAATTTCCATTATTTCACAAACTAGCTTGACCTCATCATTGTTTAAATTGGACAAACTATATAAGGTTTCCTCAAAAAAGTTTAAACCTTCTTGCTTTGGAATACAGGTAAAGAGGTCAATTACATCTATAGTCAAAAGGTGTAAATCAGCATGCCACAAGTTGTCCTTAAGCTGTCCTAAAAAATCCCAGGAGTCTTTAACCAAGTGTGGACAACTATTAACCACATGCTTGATCTTTCTGTCCACATACACAGATAAATTGTGTGTCTTAGACCCTGCTACTGCCACTATGGGTCTAAAGGGTGGGTTCTCCATACTCATGTATTTTAGGAATACCAAAAATTGACGGTATTTTAGGGTACAAGTTGGTTAAAAATTCATATTCAGTCTTTGTAATTCTTTGATCCATTAGGTATTCGTACAAAAAACTGTCTATTCTTTGGTAGACTATAAGTATTTCATTTCTAGAACATGTGGAGTAACTGTTTTCATTAAACAGTATATTTTGCATAACATTAGTGTAATCAATACTGTTGTACAATACAATCCCTCCACCTTTGTCTGGAACCATAACACGAATACTTCTGTCGTTCCTCAAATTTGTAAGCAAAGTCCTTTCTGTATAATTAAGGTTATGACATTTTTTTTGTGTTTGCCCCAAATTTTATATATATCATCCCTGATAACTTTCTCAAATGTACTAATCAGGGGATGTAGGGGGGGGTTAAAAGTGCTATTCTTCTTAAGACTTGTCCTTATTTGATTAATTTCATGCTTATCATGCTTTTCACTCCTAGCATGTATTAATTTTAAATTAAGTTTCCTTAAGTATAATTGCAGTTCTACTAATGTGTCAGCTATATCCGGAATTTTAGTTGGTACGAATTTGAACCCTTTAGAAAAGAGAGAAAAATATTCCGGTGTAATTTCCTTGTCTGTATAATTAAAAATGTGAAAACCATTCATAGTGTACTGAATTTTAGGCAAATTGCCATTTAAACCAAAACCTGGTGAGGGTTCCCTTACCATCTGGGAGAATTCCTGTATTTTTGCACTACTTTGCTGTAAGCAGAAAAGTTGGTCTGTTTGCGACTGGCTATTCTTTTGGAGCGCCTGGGTAAGGGAAAATCCTGAGGGACAACAAAATGCTCATCATTTTCCATATTGTAGCCATCTAGTTCATCTAAAACTTCAAAGTCTGTAGGATTAAAAACATTTTCAATAATAGCAAGTCCAAAAAGTCAAAACTGTTGCACGGAGAAGCAGGACTCTTGAAAAGCAATGTCCATGTATACTCACAAAGGCTGCCTGTAATGGCACACCATCAACTGTTCTTTAAATTCAAAAGTCAGTTACAAAAAGTCACAACTTGCTATTCAGCACTGTCAGGAACTTCCAATTGCATCAGTTAACTTCACCGAACAATAACTTGTAGACATTCAAATGCAAAAGGCTGCCTGTAATGGCACACCATCAACTGTTCTTTAAATTCAAAAGTCAGTCAGCACTGTCAGGAACTTCCAATTGCATCAGTTAACTTCACCAAACAATAACTTGTAGACATTCAAATGCACTAATCCAAGCGTTCAGCGAAGTTTAAAAAAAAGAAAAGTTTATTTAACATCCGGCTAGCGCTTTCAACAAGGTCTTCTTCAGGCCGTTATACAATTTTCAAAACTTTCACATACATTTATAGAGGATGTGACATAAACAATCTGATGTCATATCCTGTACAATTTAAAAACAGTTAAAAATGAAAACATTCACCTAACCATTTAAAAACTGTGACATTTAAACACATAGCACTCTTGGTAGGAGTAGCAAATATAGCTACTGTTTATAAAAGCATCAAAACTTTTTTGCATCCTTAAAACTATTACAAATAAAATATGTTAGAACTTTAAAATTATAAAACATTCTACTAACCATTTAAAGGCTATTGAGTTAAAATACCTGACTTTTAGTTGGGTATGACTTCTTACAAGCAACATTAGCACATGCGTTGACAAATGCCATAAACTACACTATTATTCGCACGATCATCAACAATTACAGTTCTGTGACTGTTCACATTAAAATACCTTGAAAGACTGAATATTCTACTAAACATTCAGGCATCTTGAAATAATATACCTAACATACCGTTAGGTGTAAAAAATTGTAATATTACCAAGCGCTAAATTCTTGTTACTTATAACACATATAAGACCTACGTGTGTAGGGGGGGTTTGGATGAAAGAGGGGGGGGGACTGTGATACAGATGATGGTGTATGAAACTGGTGAAAGGTCAGT
The DNA here is from genome assembly GCF_019279795.1 of Protopterus annectens. NCBI lineage: Eukaryota > Metazoa > Chordata > Ceratodontiformes > Protopteridae > Protopterus > Protopterus annectens. The sequence continues at coordinate 79,453,167 of NC_056751.1, read as the reverse complement.
CAAACCAGACAAGGGGGTGGGATAAAATGGGTAAAGGGAGTGGGGGGAAAAATATGTTAGAACTTTAAAATTATAAAACATTCTATTAACCATTCAAAGGCTATTGAGTTAAAATACCTGACTTTTAGTAAGGTATGACTTCTTACAAGCAACATTAGCACATGCGTTGACAAATGCCATAAACTACACTATTATTCGCACGATCATCAACAATTACAGTTCTGTGACTGTTCACACTAAAATTCCTTGAAAGACTGAATATTCTACTACACATTCAGGCATCTTGAAGTAATATACCTAACATACCGTTAGGTGTAAAAAATTGTAATATTACCAAGCGCTAAATTCTTGTTACTTATAGCACATATAAGACCTATGTGTGTGTGTGTGTTTGGGGGGGGGCGGGAAGGGAAAGGGGAGAATGTGATATTGATGATGGTGTATAAAACAACTGGTAAAAGGTCAGTCATGCCAGACAGGGGGGTGGAATAGAAAGGGTGAAGGGAGTGGGGGGAAAAAAGAGGGGAGGGGGGGATGGGAAGGGGCAGGAAAGCAAGGGATGGTAAATGATCCATACACAAATAGGATCAGAAACTAGGGAAGGAGGCGAGCACAGTGACAGAGTCATGCTAGAAAGTATTAAGCTAAGTGTTGGAATGTGACTGGAAAACTAGATTCAGCGAATAGGTTTACCTTCACCTGGCCTAGAGTGGAGACTTCACTCACAGGGCCAAAGGATGGTAGAGAACAGATGCAAGATAAACTGCACAATACCAGTAGTAACAAGAAAGATGTATTAACAGATACACGGAGTGAAGGAGATCTGAATGTATCAGATATACATAGTAGCAATAGTATAGCTAAAAGAAAAGAAGGTGAATAAGGTCGTATGAAAAACAAAACTATAGTAACATCAGCTTTAATACACCATGATAATAGAAACAATAGTAGTGCATCACCAGTGAGTAATGTACATGATATCTCTGTATTTGAGGAAGCAAATAGACAAATAGATATATGTGAACATATAGAGGAGGGCACTAACAGTACAAGTGGTGATAATATGAATAATAGTTTGACCCCGTGCACCATCACTAATGGGACTCCCAGTAAGAGTAATTGCCCACCCCACCCTTTCCCTATTGCCAGTCAATGGAGAGGAGGGGGAGGGGGGAGAGGATGTTCCATAAGCAGGGGGAGACAGAGAAAGAGGCCAGCAGAACCAACTCAAACTGGACCTACATTAAAGAAGATCTGGCAAGGGAACAAAAATCCCTAGTGTGGAATATATCCACCAGGAAATTGACTGAAGAAGAGCAGTTTGTCCTAGAAAAAGGACTAACTTTTATTCCATCGACCAGAAGCGACATTACTGATAGTGTTATTGACTTGAAACTATTTATTTGTAATTTGCAAATTAAATTAAATTTTTTAATTCTTTGGAAACACAACATCCATTCAGAAAACCTAGTACCTATGTTCCTAATTACCATCCCCTCATAGAAGCTTATTCCCAACTTGTTGAACAAGACTTACATAAGAATGATTATGCTAATAGAAGTAAGAGATGGGCTGGTAACTTGAAACCAACCCAAAGAAAAGCACTTACAAGCCTAAAGAATGATAGGACAATCATGATAAGGCCTGCTGATAAGGGTGGTCCAGTCGTTGTGATGGACATGGATTTCTACAAACAACGGATGACCTCAATGTTAGATGACAATAGCTTCTACCAAAAGATTAATACTAATACAGTTGATAGGATTATATCTAATGTGTACAACAGTTTAGATGCTATGTTGAAGGAAGGTAAAATTAATGAGGAATTATTTAAATACTTTATAGTTGAACATCCTACTATACCTATCATTCAAGGTATCCCTAAGATACACAAAGATGGTGAATATCCACCAATGAGACCCATTGTTGCAGGTAAAGGGTGGATTACCGAGCCCATATCTCTATACTTGGAATCTTTGTTAAGGCCTATAGTTAACAAGTATGAGCATATATTAAGGGATACGAAACAGTTTTAATTAAACTATATGAGGAAATGGTCGAAACCCAAAATAAGCATGACATACATGATAGATTGTTAGTAACATTTGATGTCCAGTCACTCTTTACAGTGATACCTAATCATGATGGACTCAGGAGGCTTAATAGACGGTTAGTGAAGGAAGGTACTTACTCTGAAGGTAGAATTGAGGTGATTTGTAACCTAATGGAAATAGTATTAATGAATAACATCTTCATTTTTAATGGTCAAATTTATATACAAAAGGATGGCGTAGCTATGGGCACTTCTTGTGCCAATAGCTACGCCAACTTAGTTATGGCCGATTGGGAGGATGAATCACTTTTTCAGTTTGATAAATTTAGGAAATATGCCCTCTGTTACACCAGATTTGTTGATGACCTCTTTCTGGTTTGGGGTGGTACAGAGGAGGAATTAAATAGTTTGGAAATTAAAATGAACACGGCTACGAAATTTCTAAAATTCTCTATGACTAAATCGAGAGAAGTTATACCCTACCTAGATGTGTACATAGAAAAGCTTCCTGATGGTTCACTGAATACAGGGGTGTACAGGAAACAATGCTATAGAAACACCTTACTTCATCGCAGCAGTATGCATCCAGGCCATATATTTAGTAATATTATGAGGAGCCAAGTGATGAGAGCATCTAGGTTGAACTCTAACTATCCAGGATTTCTGGGCGAGTTAGACGACTTACGGACTAAATTTTTGGAGAGGTCGTATGCAGAGGATGAAATTGAAGAAAACTTTAGAGGGATAGACAGTCTAAGGGAAGGTAGAGCACATCCATACTTTGCTGTGCAACATGCTGACACATTAAGCCCTGGACATTTCCCCGATAATAGTAATCAGTGTGTTCGGATTCCCATACATTTTACTCAGGATGTAAATAGCATTAAGTACATTTATAAGAAACACTGGGATATCCTTTTAACAGATGCAACCATTTCTAAGATGTTAGGTGATACCCTAAATTTACATATAAAAATAAAATGAACCTTCATAAGATGTTGTGTGGCCCAAATAGGATAGATAGAGCAGGACCTAGTGGTGATAACATTAATACAACAAAGAAATGTCATAAATGTAACCAATGTAGGTATATCAAAGAATCCAATGCATTTACGCACCCAACTACTAAACAAGAATTCACATTTACATCACCAGCTACATGTGATTCTGAACATGTTATATATTTGGCCACCTCATGATATTGTCCTGCGTTTTACGTAGGAAAAACAGATAGAAAACTTAAAGAGAGAATTAGGGAGCATGTCTATAAAATTAAGATGCTATGTTTATCCAATGCACTGGCCAAACACGTCTCGAATACCTCAAAGGAACATAGCTTTGTGTTTCAAGTAATAGACTTGAACAAACTGGGTAATAGAAGAGGGGATGTGCATAATAAAACAGAACAGACAGAGGTGAGATGGATCATTAGATTGAGGGCTGATAGGAGCCCCGGCTTAAATGACAGAATATCAATCAAGCCCATACTTAAAGGTAAACTTATTCGCTGAATCTAGTTTTCCAGTCATATTCCAACACTTAGCTTAATACTTTCTAGCATGACTCTGTCACTGTGCTCGCCTCCTTCCCTAGTTTCTGATCCTATTTGTGTATGGATCATTTACCATCCCTGCTTTCCTGCCCCTTCCCACCCCCCCTCCCCTCTTTTTTCCCCCCACTCCCTTCACCCTTTCTATTCCACCCCCCTGTCTGGCATGACTGACCTTTTACCAGTTGTTTTATACACCATCATCAGTATCACATTCCCCCCTTTCCCTTCCCGCCCCCCCCCAAACACACACACACATAGGTCTTATATGTGCTATAAGTAACAAAAATTTAGCGCTTGGTAATATTACAATTTTTTACACCTAACGGTATGTTAGGTATATTACTTCAAGATGCCTGAATGTGTAGTAGAATATTTAGTCCTTCAAGGAATTTTAGTGTGAACAGTCACAGAACTGTAATTGTTGATGATCGTGCGAATAATAGTGTAGTTTATGGCATTTGTCAACGCATGTGCTAATGTTGCTTGTAAGAAGTCATACCTTACTAAAAGTCAGGTATTTTAACTCAATAGCCTTTGAATGGTTAATAGAATGTTTTATAATTTTAAAGTTCTAACATATTTTTCCCCACTCCCTTTACCCATTTTATCCCACCCCTTGTCTGGTTTGACTGACCTTTCACCAGTTTCATACACCATCATCTGTATCACAGTCCCCCCTCTTTCATCCAAACCCCTACACACGTAGGTCTTATATGTGTTATAAGTAACAAGAATGTAGCGCTTGGTAATATTACAATTTTTTACACCTAACGGTATGTTAGGTATATTATTTCAAGATGCCTGAATGTTTAGTAGAATATTCAGTCTTTCAAGGTATTTTAGTGTGAACAGTCACAGAACTGTAATTGTTGATGATCGTGCGAATAATAGTGTAGTTTATGGCATTTGTCAACGCATGTGCTAATGTTGCTTGTAAGAAGTCATACCCAACTAAAAGTCAGGTATTTTAACTCAATAGCCTTTAAATGGTTAGTAGAATGTTTTATAATTTTAAAGTTCTAACATATTTTATTTGTAATAGTTTTAAGGATGCAAAAAAGTTTTGATGCTTTTATAAACAGTAGCTATATTTGCTACTCCTACCAAAAGTGCTATGTGTTTAAATGTCACAGTGTTTAAATGGTTAGGTGAATGTTTTCATTTTTAACTGTTTTTAAATTGTACAGGATATGACATCAGATTGTTTATGTCACATCCTCTATAAATGTATGTGAAAGTTTTTGAAAAATTGTATAACGGCCTGAAGAAGACCTTGTTGAAAGCGCTAGCCGGATGTTAAATAAACTTTTCTTTTTTTTAAACTTCGCTGAACGCTTGGATTAGTGCATTTGAATGTCTACAAGTTATTGTTTGGTGAAGTTAACTGATGCAATTGGAAGTTCCTGACAGTGCTGAATAGCAAGTTGTGACTTTTTGTGACTGACTTTTGAATTTAAAGAACAGTTGATGGTGTGCCATTACAGGCAGCCTTTTGCATTTGAATGTCTACAAGTTATTGTTCGGTGAAGTTAACTGATGCAATTGGAAGTTCCTGACAGTGCTGAATAGCAAGTTGTGACTTTTTGTAACTGACTTTTGAATTTAAAGAACAGTTGATGGTGTGCCATTACAGGCAGCCTTTGTGAGTATACATGGACATTGCTTTTCAAGAGTCCTGCTTCTCCGTGCAACAGTTTTGACTTTTTGGACTTGGTATTATTTATTTTCTTGTGTGCACGGAGCTTGTTGTGAGTGCTATCTTGTCTTTACATTTTCAATAATAGGACTACTACTAGGGTGCACTACATTACCTTGGTCATGAAACATTAATCTCTCAGTGGGATAAACGTTCCTATGTAGGTATTGTTTTCTATCCCTTTCCAACTTCTTACCTTTTTTGTTAAAAAGGTTATCACATTTTTTACAAACTCTGTTTAAAATTTTATCATATAGGCCCTGGTACTGATCAAACAATAGGTCTGAAACAATCAACTCGTTTAGGTGTTCAACCTCTTTCTGTAATTTCCCCTCCATTTTTTCATATACTGATACACTTCTTTCAAGTAATTCCAGGCCCCATCTATCAAACATGTAGGTAAATTCATTAATACATTCTTTGTCATAATGAATTCCAAAAGGAAACTTAAAAACTCTAAGGCCCTGGGGCACTATTTTTCCTTTTATGCACTCATTTAAGTAACATATTTCCAATTGACATAGTTTGTATTTAAAAAACCTTTTTTCAAACGTATATAACATGTCTTTTAAAGATTTAAACTCATTATACACATTGTCTTTTCCTTTTTGAATGTGAACAAAACCACTGGTTGTACCAGAAAAAGAATAATGTTTCTGTTTAAGCTGGACAAAAAAGTCTCCGGTAGTTACACGAGGTCTGTCCTGTTTAAAAGTTTTATTAAAGCCAGATAAAATGGCTGGTTTAAGGTTTCCTGTTTTACTGGCTTCTTTATTACAATTACAGCGTCTTTCTTTTTCCAGAGGACTAGAATTTAATCGACCACAATTTTTACTAGGTAAACAGTTAGCGTTATGAGAAACAGTACCTTTTTTAAAAGTTTTTTTACTCTGCACATCTTGAAGGTCCTCGGTCACCATATCGTCGTGTTCAAAATCAATCTCTAGATCAAGATCCACTATACAGTTCGATCGAGTTTGGGTTTTACCAGGAGGTACATCCAACCTGTTTCCATTGCTGTTAGAGCCTACAACAATGGTGGAAGGAAGTGATTCGAAATCAGTTTGGTGTACTTGTGCTACTGCAGTACTTTCCCTACACTTGTTAAGATCGACCAGGATACAATTTGAACTGTTAGCCTGGTTAACACACTCCTGTTGAGGTCGAACCTCCTTAAGAGAACCAGAAACAGGGGATGAACGCTTCCACATTGAATGTGGCTGGGAGAGCATTTCCAAAAGACGTGTAAGCTCTCCCTTAAGGTCAGCAATGTCCCTTTTCACTGCCATTAGTTCAGATTTCGACCCAGAATCCGGAATAGGTGAGAATTCTATAGAGTGGTCGGACTCCATAGCAACCAAACCACCAAAAAACAACTAATAATCCAAGATAAATGGTGGTAAATTAGTGCTCAGAAACATGTAAAACAAAAAAAGAAATGCACTAAAGTTGCGAGTCCAAAGCATCTCTTTATTTCCACTGCAAAACGTAAAAAATTAAGCGCTTTCGTCAAATTAGTTTGACTTCATCAGAATTAATTAGTACATCTCAAATGAACCTTTTCTATACCATTAGACATCAATTAATGTAATAAATTCCTGCCAATGATTTCATCAATCTAATTAAACAAAAGAAGTCTTAAAGAAATATATAATAAAAATTGTTCTTTTCAAAAAACATTGAACTAAAAGTTGTTTCACAAACATTATAAAATTCAAACCTCAAACTGGTATCATATATAAACCTTTCCTATAAACATTAACAATGGTCAAATAACTTGTGTATACTAAAATATACTATAAAAAAACAAAACCATTAAATGTTTTCTGCTTTTTCTTTTAAAATAGAATGGATACTCAAATGATCATTTAAGCCAGGTGAAAGATTTGCGGCCAACCTTAGTTGCCACATAAGCTCCTTTTTATATAATACATTCTGCCAATCCCCTCCCCTGGCCTCCAAATTTATTTGCTCTAGGATTCCAAAATGATAGCCCTTATGGTATAGAAAGTTATCAGGGATGATATATATAAAATTTGGGGCAAACACAAAAAAACATGTCATAACCTTAATTATACAGAAAGGACTTTGCTTACAAATTTGAGGAACGACAGAAGTATTCGTGTTATGGTTCCAGACAAAGGTGGAGGGATTGTATTGTACAACAGTATTGATTACACTAACGTTATGCAAAATATACTGTTTAATGAAAACAGTTACTCCACATGTTCTAGAAATGAAATACATATAGCCTACCAAAGAATAGACAGTTTTTTGTACGAATACCTAATGGATCAAAGAATTACAAAGACTGAATATGAATTTTTAACCAACTTGTACCCTAAAATACCGTCAATTTTTGGTATTCCTAAAATACATAAGAGTATGGAGAACCCACCCTTTAGACCCATAGTGGCAGTAGCAGGGTCTAAGACACACAATTTATCTGTGTTTGTGGACAGAAAGATCAAGCATGTGGTTAATAGTTGTCCACACTTGGTTAAAGACTCCTGGGATTTTTTTAGGACAGCTTAAGGACAACTTGTGGCATGCTGATTTACATCTTTTGACCATAGATGTAATTGACCTCTTTACCTGTATTCCAAAGCAAGAAGGTTTAAACTTTTTTGAGGAAACCTTATATAGTTTGTCCAATTTAAACAATGATGAGGTCAAGCTAGTTTGTGAAATAATGGAAATTATTTTAGATAACAATTTCATCTTTTTCGAGGACGAATATTACCAACAAGTCCGAGGTGTAGCAATGGGAGCAGCCTGCTCACCCACCTATTCCAATGTGGTACTATTAGGTTGGGAAAGGGAATATTTGTTTAAGAGCAATTTTTATGAGAATATATCTTTTTACTGTCGTTTTTTGGATGATATTTTTATTTTATGGAAAGGAAGTGTGGAGAGTATTTCTTTATTTATACAGTATTTGAATCAAACTACACAATTTTTAAAGTTTACTTTCCATCACGATTTTCATGAAATTAATTACCTGGATATTAAAATTATTAAGGGTAAAGAAAAATTTATATCCAGGATTTTTCATAAAAAAACGTTTTGTAACCACTATTTACACTACAACAGCTACCATCCCTTATCTCAGAAAAAGAGTATAATAAAGGGACAAGCTGTTAGAGTTGCTAGGATGACCTCATTGTACGAAGACGTTTTGAGTGAATTTGATCTCCTCAGAAGTATGTTTTTGGACAGGGGTTACCCTGCAAGTTTGGTTAATAGTACCTTAAAAGAAGTATTGGGAGAGTGGGGGAAAAATATTTACCCTTTCTTGGTAAAGGTTTAAACAAAAACAACCTTACAAATCATGAAGTAGTAAGTGGAACAATGAACAATATTAATTTTGAACAAACTTGTATTATACAGTATAGTCCTATAAGTCAACAACTAAAAGGAGTTATACAAAAGAATTGGAGCATTTTTAAAGTGGATCATGAAGTATTTAAAGTGGTGGGGGATGAACCATTTTTCACTACAAAAATTGCACCTAACATCAAAAGAATTTTAGAGAGAGGACAACAAATGTCTAATAAAAATGAGGATAAAACAAGTACTAAACCATGTGGTAGATGTAAATATTGTAGTTACATTTTGCAAGATCATGAGATCAGTCTAGAAAACAACATTAAAAGTGTAGTCTATTTTAGGAAGGGTAACTGCTATTCTAATAGGCTAGTGTATTTGGCCAAGTGTAACACTTGCAGTTCATACTATATTGGGAAAACAGAAAGATCCCTTAAGACTAGAATATATGAACATCTGTACGATATTAAAAATAAAAAAGAGACAAACGCACTGTATAAACATAGCATTATTTGTGAAAACCATAAGGGCTATCGTTTTGGAATCCTAGAGCAAATAAATTTGGAGGCCAGGGGAGGGGATTGGCAGAATGTATTATATAAAAAGGAGCTTATGTGGCAACTAAGGTTGGCCGCAAATCTTTCACCTGGCTTAAATGATCATTTGAGTATCCATTCTATTTTAAAAGAAAAAGCAGAAAACATTTAATGGTTTTGTTTTTTATAGTATATTTTAGTATACACAAGTTATTTGACCATTGTTAATGTTTATAGGAAAGGTTTATATATGATACCAGTTTGAGGTTTGAATTTTATAATGTTTGTGAAACAACTTTTAGTTCAATGTTTTTTGAAAAGAACAATTTTTATTATATATTTCTTTAAGACTTCTTTTGTTTAATTAGATTGATGAAATCATTGGCAGGAATTTATTACATTAATTGATGTCTAATGGTATATAAAAAGTTCATTTGAGATGTACTAATTAATTCTGATGAAGTCAAACTAATTTGACGAAAGCGCTTAATTTTTTACGTTTTGCAGTGGAAATAAAGAGGTGCTTTGGACTCGCAACTTTAGTGCATTTCTTTTTTTGTTTTAATCTAATTAACCCAAAAGAGGTTTTTCACATATCTCTGATGTCCAGTGATGGGGATGACAAAAAAAATATATAGTAGTAAGCATCGCTATCAATAAAAAATAGGCAATGTCATTACTAAAATTTAATTTCCCAAGACAGGAATATAGCAGGACAATTACTAAGTGACAATAAATGTCAAGGCTCCATGTCTTGCATGGCCACATTTGTACCTCAATAAATTCACATGGTGACTGCCTATAAGTTTTTCCTGAGAAGAGTGTAGGTATGTTATTTCACTCTAGCAATGTATGCAAGTTTCAGACTTTATTTCATCCATCCAAAGTCAGTATATATAAGTTTCTGACTTCACCCCATCCATTCAAGATCAATAGGGAACTTTTACTAAAATTCCACCATCTCTGTTCAGATGTTAATCATACTGTCCAGTTTTGTTTTGATGAAACCAGAGCAGGAAAGATATGGGCATATTAAACTACAAATAGCATATGTCGACAGCATCAAATCTTCTAATCTTAACACTAACATAATCGAACTTAATCAAACTTCCATTAGGACATAAATGTTCTTAAAAGCAAAATAATAAGTATGTTATTTCACTGGGTCTATATTATATCATCGAATGCTTAAAAAAGCGAACGCTGATTGATCGACCTAATTTAAGAGAAAGCTTACAATCTCGAACTGTCAGATCAGCGATTTTTTTCCCAGGGAAAAAAAATCACTGATCCAAAACACATACATGCAACACAAGCACACCAAACAAACAGAAATCCACACACATACACCTAAAATCTGATACCTAACCCTACACTAAACTATGCACACACCACTAACTACCCACTTACCTTAACCCAAACCCTAACCCTAAGGTCCATCACTATCGCACACTCACCTCACTCGCTCCCTAACCCTAACTCACTTAAATCCGCCCTAACCCTCATGTCCACTCAATCACACACACCTAACCTGAGCCCTAACCCTAACGCACCTAACTCACCCTAACACTCACATCCACACAATCGCACGCTTACCTGAATCCGACCGGTAACTTTCCACCATAACATTGAAAATACCGAAGCAACAGAAACAGACAACCAAATTCTTTCCCTAGGAAAAAATTTGAGTTTCTGCTGCTTCGATATTTTGCAGTTTCACAAAAATAAGTTTGATCAATCAGCGTTCACTTTTTTAAGCGTTTGAGGATATAATATAGACCCTATTTCACTATAGCAATGTATGCAAGTTTCAGACTTCATTCCATCCATTCAAGATCAATATGTATAAATTTCTGACTTCATCCCATCCATTCAAGACCAATAGGAGATTTTACTAAGATTCCACCATGTCTCTTCAGATATTTATCATTCATCACTTATGATCTCGTTAGCTCATGGTCGATCTGCGTCTCTTCAAGACAGGTTTCAACGGTATAACATATTCAACCCTGGATGTTGATCAGCTTTAAGGTTTATTATCCATTTGGTTTCTCTAAGTTCAGTTATGTTCTCAATATCCCCTTTTTTGGGCCAATATGTATGGTCTCTATAGCTTTATATGAAAACAAGTGATCTTTATGCTGACTGACATGATTAGCTAGGGCATTATGAACATCTTGGTTCACAATGTCCCTTTGATGCCTCTGTATGCGTTTCTTAAGCATTTGGTTAGTTTTGCCTACATAAAATGACTGGCATGATCTACATGTAGCCAGATAAACAACATTGCTCATGGTACAGGTTGCTTTGACATCAAATATATAAAGTCTCTTCATTCTTGGATGCTCAAACTTGTTGCTACTATCTATCACAGTACAAATATTGCAATTGCCACACGTGAAAGTTCCCTTCTGTCCTTGAATCCACTTCATCTTTTGTGTATTTGTGCACAATAATCTTTTCAGATTCATCTTGTTTTTGTAGCAAAAATGTGGTCTTTCTCCCACTATGTCTTTCAACTGGGAATCTTGCGTTAAAATGGGCCAAAACTGTTGGATTATTTGCTGAATTTGATACTTATCTGTGCTACAAGTTAGAGCAAATCTGGTCAGTGTATCTTTATCCTTCTTCCTATCTTCCTTTTCCTGCGTTGGTAACCTCAAATCTTTCCCCTTATAGCCTCTTTCTTTCAAATTTTCCTGTAAAAGACTCACCTCTCTATTATGCGTGTCCTCTCGTTTATAATGTTTATAAATCCTATTAGTTTCATTTCTCATGATGTTTCTGGAAATATGTCTAGGATGCATACTGCTTTTCAGCAGATAATGGTTACGCCAGGTACTTTTCCTGTGTAGTTTGATTTCTAGTTCTCCTATTTCATTGAGCATAACATTAACATCCAAAAAACTTACTGTGTGTTTAAAATAGTTAGAGCTAAAATTCAAGAACGAGGTGGTTGTATTCAAATAATTATGGAAGAGTTGAAATTGCTCTGTACTTCCTTTCCATAAGATGAACAAGTTATCTACAAAATGCCCATAGTACAGAATGTTATCGAACCATGGGTTGTCAGTATTTAAAACAAATTCCAACTCCCATTGAACTAGAACTAGGTTCAAATAACTATTGGCACAGGGGGTGCCCATGGCACCCCCCCCCCATTTCTGTAAATAGTTTTGTTCACCAAATAAGAAAAAGTTATTCTCCAGAATCAACTCAAGTAGGTCACAAATAGTTTGAGTCTCTAATGCATTCTTCCTTGCAGATATTAGTCTTCTTATTGAATTTATACCTGCTTCATTCGGTATGGTAGTAAAAAGACTATTGATATTCAATGTGGTAAGAAGAGGGCTAGATTTATCCATTATTGCTTCCATCACTGGATGCAATTTATGAAGGAAGTCATCTGTGTCTCTTAACACTGTACCATGATTCTTTAAAATTTCTTTCAGTTCTCTTTCTACAAATAAAGACATATTTTCTGTAATCCAACCTTGGCCAGAAACAATAGGACGTAATGGTGGATCTTGAAGCTTTTTATGTATCTTTGGTAAGCCATTAATACTGGGAACTGTAGGATTGGTGACATCTAGGAAGTTAAATAGATCTAAGTCAATTTGCATTTGTAAAACCATATCATGTAGATATGATCTAACTTTATGTATAGCTCGATTGACATCCAAAGGTGTAACAGCAGTATAAGTTTTCGAATCTTTTAACATTTCTTCCATTTTACTGAAATACCATGAGGAATCCATAACTACTATAGCTCCACCTTTGTCTGCTGGTTTCAGTATAACTTCTCCATTTTTTTTGTAAATGCTGAATAGCTTCCCTCCCTTCTGAGGTTATGTTACTGAAATGTTTGGTATGGGGATCCAACCTCAATTTCTCTACTTCATTGGTACATAGTCTTGTAAATAACTCAACTGCCGGGTGGCTAACAGGTACAAATGTGTTAGGTTTTCTTGGTTTCTTGTTGAGCTCCTGTTTATTACCAAATATATTCTTCAATGTAACATTTCAACCAAAACATTTTAGATCAATGACGAATTTGCTTAAATCAGATCTAAAAGAGGGAATAAAAGTCAAATGTTTTTGCAATATCGACTGTTCAGCTGCTGTTAAAACACAACTGGATATATTCACCACCACCGATTTGTTCACATCAGGGGTTTTTTCCTCTTCCGGTCTTGACTTTGTGATCTGTTGCTTGTATAAGAATTCTGCTTCAGAAAAATTGACAAAGTAGTAGTGACTGGTAAGTGGGAACCCTTTAATTTAGGTATAGCCCCTGAAGTAGATGTTTCAGTAGTGTTAGTTAAAATGTTGTCAGAGCCTATAAGTTCCTGCTCTGCTGAGAGTTTCTGAACTTCACTTTCAATACGTGAATTATTCACAAAGTTAATATTGCATGTCTCCAGATTTACTTTTCCATTACTAAAATTACTGTTACTAAACATTGGAACATGTTGTCTCTGTCCAACTAATTGTTCCTCCCTTGGCCATTCGAAGATACGTCCATGCTTGAAATCCAATATATCTCTATTCAGTTTTTTAATTTTCTGTTCTTTTATTTTAGTCTCATAGATATTCAAATTAAACTGTAACGTTTCCAATCTATTTATATGATAAGGAGTTAAATTCACCTTTTCTCATTCTGTTTGTCTTGTATCTGTTGAACAGTCTTCTCTTCTTCTGGTTTAAAATATTCTAACAGAAGTTTGATGTACCTGAAGCTGGTTTCAAGATTGATCGCCTACCAGCTTGCTAATAATGAAGGATGTTGATTCCCATAACTAGGCATGCATTTGACCCACATGCCTCTAGGTATGACTTTGTGATGCATAGGTTCATAGGTTCATAGGTTCATACTAGGCTATCTGCCCTAGGGTATTTATAAGCCTAGCCAGAGTATGTTTGGCTTTCGCCACCCATTTTAAATTAATTTTGCTATGCCCTTTTTCGAGGTTAGTATACTGTGCCTCTGTCTAACAGTGACACAGAAGTGATACCCGGGGTAAACCTATGATCTCCCATCCACTCATCAAGATTCCTCTTGAAGAGAGTCAATGAGGGACTCTGCCTAACCTGGACTGGAATTTTATTCCAGAGTGAAGGGAGCCTCTGGGTTATGAATCTGTCCCTCCAGCATGTCCTATTTATTTCAGTGCTGAGGTTCAAGTCTCTCGAGCGTGTAGCTCGATGGGATTTGGATTTTTTGAGGTGCAGCATGTCCCTTAATTCCGGGTTGGACATGGATTTATACGTCAGGCACAGGTCGCCTCTGAGCAGGCGGTATGCCACCGAGTAGAGCTGGAGTTTCTTTAACCGGGCAGCATATGGCATCTGTTTGAGCCCTTTGATCCTCTTGGTGAGGTACTTTTGGGGTCTTTCCAGTTGCTGCAGGTGTTTGGTAAGGTACATCCCAAAAGGGGCATTGTACTCGATTATGGGCCTGATGAGGGATGAGTAAAGAGGCACGATGACCTCCCCTAATCTAGATGTGAATCCCTTCATGATTAGGTAGGCTATATAAAATGTTTTTCTAACCACTTTGGCTACATGGTTGTCAAATGAGAGATTGCTATCAACTTGAGTCCCCAGGTCCCTAATTACTTCTTCTGTACTTAATGGATTAACACCTATGCGGTAATTTGTGGGCACTTTGTTTTTGCCAAAGGGGATGACTATACACTTTTTGGCGTTTAGCTTGAGGCCATGGCTCTGGCAACAGTGGTCTGTTTCTATGAGGCCCTTTTGGAGGATGCTTGTGTCAGCTGGAGAGTCGATTATGGTGCCCAGTTTGCAGTCATCTGCGAACTTGGTCAGCCACAGTCCTTCTGTGTTGGCCTGTACCTCCGAGAAATATATACCGAACAAGAGAGGTCCCAGGACTGAGCCTTGTGGGACGCCACTTGTAACTGGTTTGGAGTCTGACATGGCTCCAGCAATTCTAACCATGTGGGTTCTGTCCTTGAGCCAGTTTGCAACCCATCTAGTGACATAGGGGTTTATATTTAAGCTGGTGAGCTTATCTATAATGCCCGAGTGGGGTATTGTATCGAAGGCTTTTGTGAGGTCCAGGTAGGCTGTGTGGACCACCATCCCTTCATCAATGGCCTTGGTGACTGTTTCAAAGAAGTCGACCAGGTTTAAGAGGCAGGATCTGCCCTTAACAAAGCCGAACTGGGTAGGATCCAGTGTCTGTAGGTCCCCAATATCTTCATTTATGAGGTTCATGATGATCCTTTCCATAGCTTTGCAGACCAAGCTAGTCAGGCTTATGGGGCGATAGTTTCCAGGGTCCGTTGAGACACCACCTTTGTGGAGAGGGACCACTGTTGCTGTACGCCACTCTTTGGGTACATATCCTGTAGTAAGGCTGAGATTGAACAGTAGTTTTATGTTTGTGTTTAGCTTTTCTTGGAGTTCATGTAGGACGCAGCCCGGGACACCATCTGGTCCCATTGATGTTGTGTTTTTTGCTTTGGAGAGGGCGGCTCTTACCTGAGCATCTGAGATATCAGGGGGGCTGCACTCTGCTGGGATAGATATTTGCCCTTTTGGTGGGGAGGGGGGGGGAGTTTGCACTGAACCTGTCAGCTAGGATGTTGGCAATGTCTGTGGGTTCGGTGTATTTTTTGTCATTTTGGACTAATTCTGAGCATATCTGGGAATTCCCACCCAGGTTCCTAACATAACTAAAGAAAGCCTTGTGATTATCCTTAGTGTCCTGTGCAATTGTTCTCTCAAAGCTGGCCTTAGATGATTTTATGAGTGCCCTTAGTTTTTTGCTAATACTGATCAGAGATGCCTTCCCTTTTTGGGATTTTGCTCTATCATGTAGTAGCTTCCTCCTTCTATTGTATAGTTTGTTTATGGCTGGGGTCCACCAGACAAGACGTCTGCCTTTGGAGGATTGGGTCTTGGTTTTATTTGGGATTGCATGATCCATGCATTCCTGAAGGTGTTCATAGAATGCATTTATAAAGGATTCTGCGGTCTGGGCCGTATTTTCCATAGGCCCGGGGGCTTTGAAGGATTCCACCTTGGTTTTGAGGAGTGTGAAATTTGCATTAGAGAAGTTTTTCACTGTGGTTTTCTGGGCAGGGGGTGGGGTCGGGATGTGAATATCCAGTGAGATCAGTTTATGGTCTGATCTTACCAGTGAGGGATACACTTCTGGTCTGGAGTATAGAGTCCCCATTTTGGTGATGATCAGGTCCAGTATGTTTTCCCCTCTTGTGGGAGTGGTAACAAGTTGTTCCATAACATTTGAGTTTATGAATTCTAGGAACGTTTGGGCTAGGGTGGTGGAGCTACAGTAATGCTCCCAGTCTATGTTTGGGTAGTTGAAGTCGCCCAATATAATGGTGTTTGGAGAGACCCTCATATTTTCCAGTGTTCTCAGGAAGGCTGAGTGGGGTTCCTGGGTTTGGGAGGGTAGTCTGTAGCAGGCTATAAACTGGAAGGCAGTTTTACCCACTGTTAGTTGCACATGGATAGTCTCTGATGCTTCGTGCTTTGCCACCAACCTGGAGGTGTGGGTATCTTTGATGAATATCAATACTCCCCCTCCTTTTGTGGTTCAGTCCAAGTTTTGGGGCCAAAAAGCATGGTATGAGGTATAACCTGGTAGTGCTGGGGTGCTCTCGGGAGCCCTGAACCAGGTTTCTGTTACTGCACAGATATCGATGTTCTCCATGCTAAGGAGAGTTTCAAGTGTGTGCATCTTGAGGTTTAGACTTCTGGCGTTGAGTAGCATTACTCTTAGTTTCTTATCCCTTGTGATACCTATGGAGGTGGGTTTGTCTTTTGAGCCTTGCCTAAAAAAGACACTATGGGGGTAGCAAGAGCCTTTGCCAATATCCGAAAGCCCAGGGGTGACAGGTGCAAGCCGTCCCTAGTGAAGCATCGTGGCTTGTCGAGCATATCATCCCAGGCTGACAGGCATTGGATCTCCTTTGAATGACACCAGTACTTAAGCCAATTGTTGAAATTGATCATCTTGTCTTCATACTGTGACATCATTCTTGGTGAGGGTAAGACGCTACTCAAGGTCAGGGTTATACCAGCCTGGGCTACATGCTCAGAGAGCTCCTCTATGTCTCTTTTCATGTAGTCCAGGGAGGTACGTCTCAGGTCATTCACACCAGCATGGACAATGACTGAGTCATATTTGTACTTGCCTTGGAGTGACCTGAGTGCTTGTGTTATGGGGCGGATCCTAGCGCCCGACAGGCTGCTCACCGTGACCTTCTCCTTGTTCAGCCTGGTGAGCGGGACGTCAGTGTGCCTGAAGATAGAGTCACCTATTACAAGTGTATCTGGTGTGTTGTTTAGCCTTAAGGGCTGTGACTGTTTGGCACACTGGCTTTGTGAGATATGTGTTGCACGTGTTTTGTTTTGGGGTAGCGGTTGCTTGGGTGTCTGCTTTGGAGGTCTCTGCTGCTTAGGCAGATCTTTATTTAGAGCCTCCAAGTATGTTTTTGTGTGATTATGTGTTCGGTTTGCTGTCGTGGTAGGTCTATGTGAGACTGGAATTGTAGTGAGTGTGGTTTCCTTCTCCTCCTGACTGGTTATGCCAGAAGTGAGTTGAGAGAGCTTAGCCTCCAGTTTGGCTATATGGTTGCATCTCTCACATGTGTTGGAATTTGTTGGGAGGAGGAGAGGGTTGTTTGTGTACATGAGGCAGTTGTAACATTGACTCAAGATTCCCAGATTCACCAGCTGGACCAGAGAGGAGATTGACAACTGACCTTTGGACATGCTAGAATAATATTGGGAATTCCTTTATAATTGAAAACAAGGGCCAATGGGGAGTGAGGGTGTAGTGCTTTTAATTTATAGTGCTGACTTATATAATTGCTTTAGTGAGCAAGTGCCAGATAACTTAAGTGCAATGTGTTACAGGTAACTTAAATGCAAAAACGACAAACAGTAACTTTCTTTCAAGTGAAACAAGGAAATAAGTACAGTAAGCAATGCAGATATCACTAGGGATCTACAGAAGCGCTGAAAAGCCGCGTTTTAAGTGGAATTAGAGTTCCAGAGAAATAACAAGCAAACAAACAACAAGCATACAAACAAAGCTAGATTCAGCAGGCCTGGATCTAGTCTATGCTACAGCAAACAAGGTGTACCAATTTCAGTAAGAAGCAGTTCAGATATGCATGCACTATAAGCCTTCAACCAGAAATTCCCAGCTCAGAAGGGCAGAGTCCAGCCTCTCCTCCCACAAGAGTGCTGACCACGAACCCTCTTAATATAAAATAACTGGCCTGAAAGCCCAAGTGCTTAAACCAGAATTAATACACTTTTAGAATAACAGACACTGAGCCCTCAATCAGCAGTTCCCAACTTAGAAGGATGTAAGCTACCTGTTCTGCCACTACAGTGCAGACCACAAACCCTCTCAATGTAAAACAACTGGTCTGAAGCCCAAGTGTTGAAACTAAAAGGCTTAGAATGAGTTACACCAAGCAGTAATAAATACAATTGAGTACTTTTAAGATGACGCAAAAGCAAAATAAAGTAGGAAGAAACACAAGTATAGTAAAAGCAGATGAAATTTTTTTTTTTTTTTTTTTTTTTTTTTTTTTCAGAAAAGTAGCAAAAGCAGTAGTAAAAACAATTCTCATGCCGTGCAAGCTGGCACACTTGAATATGTAGCAATATTAGTCCACATACAGTTTGAAAAAATGTAATTAAATTAAAAAGGACTAAAAGCAAGTGCAGAAAGGGTTAATTAGGTAGAATGCGGTAAAGAGATGGGCCTGGGGGAGTGTCTTAGATCAAATCTACAGTGGGGCGGGCACTGCAAAAGCCACCAAATTTAAACTACAACCAAGAACTGGGAGGGGGGGTGGTGGAAAAAAACAGTTTCAACACAGATGTGAGGAATGTGCAAATTATAAAGCCAAAAATATATACTGTTCTCTACATATATATATATATATATATATATATATATATACACAACAGATATCTAAGCAAACAATTTAGCTCTATAATACAGAATAATACAGAAAAATATACTCAGCTCTATATATTTTGCAGAAAGTTCTGTAAGGCTGTCTCTCAAACTAAGGTTCCAGTTTGAATGCAGATTGTTAATTCATGCTTCTAAATGGTACCGCTGCCAAGTAAGTCTTTTCAGTTTATATGCAGCAGTTTCAACATCCCTAAGTATGGTTTCAAACCTGGAACTATTAGCATTTTCCTTAGGATTACTTCCAACACTAGCTTCATTCAAATCAAAATGTAAGCTCAGTAGTGGATTCAAATTGCTGTCTGCATTTTCCCTATTTGTTCCTTGGAGAAAATCCAAAACAGCAGCATTTGTCTTACTCCTTGAATTGCTAGATTTGTTAGCCATGTGCAAAGGGAAATATAAATAAAGTAGCAAAAAAATGAAGAGATATTCCCTTTTGCTGCGGTGAACTGTCCAATAAATAATCCACAAACCAAAAGACAGCTAGTTCACCCAGGCTAACACTGTGCTGAAAAGCAAATAAACTGTCTGTGCAATCCAGTAATAAAAGATTGATACTCTCATTGCGTGAACAATTCTGACTGGCTTATATATACAGATGAATGTCCCATTTGATTATACGATCTGAAGAACTATTCGAAAGCGCTTATCGTTGGACAAAGGACTTAATTTTTATTATTTTTGTTCTTATTTTGTTTTATTTCATTCTTTTCATTAAATTCTGGATTTTAACAGAACTTTTATTACTGGATTGCACAGACAGTTTATTTGCTTTTCAGCACAGTGTTAGCCTGGGTGAACTAGCTGTCTTTTGGTTTCTGAATTATTTTTTGGACAGTTCACCGCAGCAAAAGGGAATATCTCTTCATTTTTTTTTTGCAACATTATATACGGGGAGGAGGGTTTAGTAGGGAGGAGGTAAATAAGTAATTTGTAGGGGGATGTGTGTTAGTTAGGATAATACTTTTCTTATTACTGGCCTCTGTCCATAACGGACATAAGGTTCTGACCAGGGGTAAATTAATGACTTTCCATCCAGTTTTCAAGGTTTCATTTGAATAGGGCCAGGGATGAGCTCTGATTTTATTCCATAGTGCAGGGATCCTTTGAGACACATATCTGTCTCACCAGCACATTCTGTTTAGGTCACAAGCAAAGTACAGATCCCTGGATAGAGTGCTTCTATTGCTGTTTGTTTTGCACATGTGCACCATATCCATCATGGCTGGTTCTGAGGAAGCCCTGTAAGCCAGGAAATGATTCCTTCTCAGCAATTTATAAGAAACTAAATACAGAGGTAGAGACAGCACCTTTAGGTGATTACTAAAGGACAGGGTATTTATGCCTTGAATTCTCCTGATATGGGACCTCTGTGGGCATTCCAACTTTTCCAAATGTCTGGTTAGGTACATGCTAAAGAGGGCATTGTACTCAATGATAGGTCTGATAAGTGCAGAGCAGTGTAGTAGTATGACTTCCTTGGACCTGAGTGGCATACCCTTAGCTATAAGCTGGGTGATGTAGAAAGATTTTCGTACTATCTTAGCTATGTGTTAGTCAAAATCCAGATTGCTGTCTAAATATGTTCTTAGATCCCTTAATACTGAGACAGATCTTAGGGGGTTTTATCAAGGGATTAGTTAAATTGAGTTGACAGTTTCCCAAAGAGCATTAGAATGCATTTTCTGGCACTGAGTTTTAGTCCATGGCTTTGACAACAGGTATTTGTCTGTGTTAAACCCTCTTGAAAGATGTTGGTGTCTTAGGGAACTGTATAATAGCTCCCAATTTACAGTCATCTATGAACTTTGAGAATCAAAGGCCTTGAATGTTAACCTTGACTTCTAAGAAGTAAATGCCAAACACAAGTGGACCCAGCACAGCGACCTGGGGTATTCTGCTGGTGACCAGTCTCTTGGTGGAGATGGTCTCACCGATCCTGACTTCTTGCTTCCTGTCTGTAAGCTAGACAGCATGTTAGGATTTATGCCTAACTCAGAGAGCTTACCAATGATGTCTGAGTGGGGAATTGTATTGAATACCTTGACCAGGTCAAGATATGCAGTATGCACTTTTACCCTCATCCATTACTTTGATGACCTTCTCAAAGATGTCTACCCGGTTAAGTAGGCACAACTTTTCCTTAAAAAAGCCAAATTAGGATGGGACCATTGTCTTTAGGTTGTCAGTGTCCTTTTTATCATTTCAGTGACATTATGTTTCCATGGCTTTGCATATTAGGCTCATTAGACTGATGGGTCTGTAGTTCCCTGGCTGGCTGATGGTCCACCAGTGTGTTAGGGAATGACTGTTGCAGTTCTCCATTCACTTGGAACATAGAGAGGTTTGAGGCTGTAAATTCTTGTTTAGTTGTATAGGAGAGCTCTTGTCTTTAACAGAGTTGTTGCTCCTGATTTTAGCAATGAGTTTTCTTCTTTAATTATACATACACTCTGTTTAGGTGAGGATTCCACCAGTGGGCTTGTTTTTAGTGTTTGTTTTGGTTTACTTCTGGTAGGAATGGCAGTGTCTATGCAACCATTCACGTGTTTGTATAGGAACTTTGTGAATAATTCTGCCTATGTAGCTGTGGTCTTGAGATTGGGGGGAGCCTTGAATTTTGACAAACTGTCACTTAATAGGATGTAATTTCCCTTAGAATAGTTCCTACCTCTTACAGGTTTAGTTGGGTTTTCTAGGTCAGTTTTTACTTCAGAGAAGACAGTTTTGTGATTTGACCTCTCTAGTGAGTACGTAATGTTGGGGGAGGGGGGATTGCAACACTCTCCCATGTTGTTGAGCATCAGATCCAGTATGTTTGTTCCTCTGGTTGGAGCCTGCATTATCTGTTCCAGGGTGTTTGTGTTAATAATGTCCAAGAAATGCTGTGCCTGGGAGTTTGAGACAATGTAAGTTTTCCAGTCTACAGAGGGGTGGTTAAAGTGACCCATGAATAGGGTGCTTCGTTGGATGATGAGAGCTTCTAGTAGGTTTAGGTAAAAGTCATCAGACACTAGGGGCATAAACAGTGACCTGTAGCTATCCATGATGTGGTGAGAAACCTTATCTATGGTGACCTGTATGTGAATGAGCTCCATGGTATCATTCTATTTCACTAATCTGGAGGTATGTTTGTGATAATGTAGATCGAGACACCTCCACCTTTGTCCCCAGTCTGTGCTGTTGTTGGTCTGAAATGTGTGGAAAGCACTGTAGGCTTGCACAGATGGAGTACTTAATATGGCTTTAAACCATATCTTGGTTATGACAAAGATGTCTACATCCTCCAGAGTAAGTAGGGCTTGTAGGGTGTAGAGGTTTTTGTTTAGACTCCTAGCACTGAGAAGTAACACCTTAATGTTGCTTGGAGATCTTTTTACTATGTTGGTAGTTTTGTCTTTTTGGCATTACCTAAAAGAGGCTTCAAGGGGATGGATAAAGTTTTAGCAAATATCTGAAAGCCTAGTGGGGACAGGTGCAGCCAATCCTTGGCAAAGCAATGTGGTTTGTTGAACATGTCCTCCCATGTTGACAGATATCGGCTCCCCCTAGAGTGACACCAGAAATTAAGCCAATTATTAAAATCAAACATTTTATGTTCGTACTGTGGCATCATCCTTGTTGAAGGTAGAATGCTGGTCAATGCAAGGCTCATACCTGTCGGTAATACATATTCTGAGAGAGCCATCATGTCTCTTTTCATATAGTCCAGTGTTGTGCATCTCAGGTCATTTACACCCGCATAGAATCATATAGGTATCTAGGGTGCAGTGACTTGAATCCGTGCATGATATTGCAGATCTTGGCTCCAGATAGGCAACTAACCATCATCTTCTTGTCTAACCTGGTGAATGGGGCATCTTTGTATTGTACAATGGAATCCCCAATGACAAGAGTAATAGGTGAAGTATATGTTTTGTCTTATAGGATTTGCTCTTAGGGGACCATAGGCTAATGTGAGGTGTTTGATATTTATTTTGGTGCTGTTTTAGTGATTGCTGAAGAGCAGTGTTGCTGCTAGGTGGCTTTGGTGGTGTTTGACAGTTGGAAAGATTTCTTTTAAGCACCTCAACATAAGGCAATCTGTGTGTGTGGTGAGCAATATGTGTGAGGAATGTAGTGTGGGTATTCCTGACAGCCTTATTTGTATGCAAGAGTTTTGCCTCTAAGGAAGTTGTGTATTTGCATCTTTTGCATGCTGTGTTATCTTCTTTAATGATTAACTGGTTGTCTGAGAAAATAAGACAATTGCTACATTGCCTTAGGACACCCAAATCTGCCAAGCTGGCCACAGAGATGTTTGCAAATTGCATATCCGTGTTGTGCTTTCCTGTAATAGGATGTTCTGTTTAGGAATAAGGACTGGGTTTTAACAGGAGTCTCCTAAGGTAGTTTCTAGGCTTAAGGGTAAGGTGTTATACAGTGCTAGGATATCGTAGTGCTAGTCTATATGAAAACTAGTTTCTGAGGTTCAGGGTAAGATGTCATATAGTGTTAGGATATAGTAGTGTTATTTGATGCACCAGCTAGCTGCTCTGAACTTAATTCCAAGCAATGCTATACTGTTTAATAAGTTTCAGACCTAATCCTAACTTTTGGGGAAAATTTGCTGCCTAGGCATTTGCTGCTATACAGGGAATTGCTAACCACAGTTGTGCAAACTTGTCTGATTTATAGCAGAGACAAAAACTTGAAAACTGAGTTCTATGCCCTCTAGCCAATAAATAACCATACTTTGAGTTCCCTAGAGAGCTTCCCACCTCAAAGAGACCAGGTAAACATTTTCTGCCACAAGATTGATGATCCTAGCATTCTTAATATAAAAACAGCAAAAGTAGCTCTGAAGTGCAGATTAAACAACTATGAAATAACAAAGCCTCTGGCTAACGAACCTTTCTAGAAGGTAATCTGGAGACAAAGAGAACTAGAAAAAGTTGAAAAACACTGAAATGACGATTTCTGCCACAGAATTAAATAAATGCTCTGTTTCACTTCTAGCATAATCCAGGGAGCAGAATTGCTGCAATTACTATTTTAGTTTGAAGAAGTGATTGCATAACATTTAGAAAGCAGTCCACATATAGCAATCTGTCTATCACCACCCATCTCACCCCCCCCCAAAAAAAAAAAATGCATCTGGAATCAATAATTTCAAAACACTTTTTTTCCCTCTGGCAATGCACTCTTATTTAGAATTTATCATGGATTCTATAAACTCTACAGCACAACTATAACACTAAAATTCTTTACAAACAATCTACAGGACTGAGCAGAAAGATGAGCTCACAGAATTTGGATTTTGTTTACCTCATTAAAACATCCATTTCTATCTCTCTTTCTAAAATACAGTCTTACCTCACTTAATTGGGACTATATTGTTTAATTTGTTTGTTTTTTTAATTCTTGATTACTAGGTTTTAATAGTCCTATGGCACATTTCAGTAGAGTACCAAGGTGTCATTTATAAACAGCATGAGAAATGCAGCTAGGACATCTAACAGCCTATCTTGGTCATTATTGACAAGAGTGATGGAATCTTTTACATATTCCTTCTCTACCAACAAGTCAGGTAACTGTACACTCAGTTTATTATCACAGCTAGAGGATGGAGTTCTAAGAATGCAGTACACTTGTGCAGTATTGTAGTGTCAGTAGTAAGCTATGGGTCCAAGGATTTTATGTGGAATAGAATGCAGAGGCTTCTGATCTTCCTGGCATCCCATATGAATGTGGTGCGTCCTGAGATAGTGAGACTGATACAACAAATGTTATCAGGTGGATACACCAGTTTCATACATCAATACTTCTTTAACAGGTTTGTAACTTAAAATGCCCCAAGGGCAGCCATGACTCTCTTTTGATCTTTAATGTGTACATTAAATAAATGTTCATTAAAGAGGGCTTCTGGCATAGTATCTTTTATTCCAACCAAACCCTAGTACTCTTTGAAATGGCTAAAATGTAAAGAATTTGGTTATTAATCTGCCTTTATTGCAACCACTTTTTATCTTTGATATCCTGGTGCTACATCAGCTTTTTAGTCATATCTTTCCTGTCCATACCCGCAATGCCTCTGTCTCCAACTTCTTTGTGGATCTCTATTGCTGTATATCCATCTTCTTCTTACAGTAAGCATAGCTCCTACAACAAACTGGCAGTAACATTTATGAAAATGTGCACCTTACGATTGGGTAGCGTTCGAAAGACATGCGTGTGTAAATGGGCGTGCCTTCGTTGAAGGTTGGGCGTCAAGCTGGCACCTCGGCATTTCGTAAACATCTACTGCCAATCATTAGCGGACCGGAGTTCTGCTGTGGTGACCCCTTACCGGGAAAAAGCCGAAAGACAAACAACAACAACAACTCTCTATGTATACAATCATGCACATTCAGTCTTTTTAAGTCTCACAAATGCACGTCCTGCACAGTCATGTCATTTATACTTACTAACACTCTTGTCACCACCCTATTTTGACTTTTCTGCCTTTTCAATTGTACCTCAGCACATTCTCATTTCTTACAGTATGTTGTGTTATGCTTTATCTCTTCTCCTCTCTCTCGCTCTGTCTTTCTTTCTTTCTCCTTCACTCACACCTTGGCAGTTTCAGCTCTTCATGGCACTGAGTGATCCTGCCTTATATATTACTGCACACAGCCTAGCTTGCTGTATCTCTTACACATTGAGTCATACCTAGTTAATTGCTGTCACCCCTCTAAATTGTTCATGTATATTTAATTACTGTTTGCCTCTGTTACTGGATTTTTATTATTTTATACACTGATATGGAGTCTTCGTGAGAGGTCCTGTGCCCATGCATAAATTGGAGCTTCAGTGAGTAAATAAAATCTAAAAGAACAAGTCATAATTTCTGTTACTGTATTTTCAATAATGACTTTTTGCACAACTTGCTCAAACTGTGGTACCCTGTGGAGTTGTATTATTCTACATGACATCTTAGGTTGAGCTTGGCTGAATTCTTTCATTGCATAGAGTTTTCTTTGTGAAGCAATGAATAAAACTGCATGCTAATGAACTGTCAAACCTTCCATAAAGCTTTAAGTGGAAATCCTCCATGTTAATTTTTGTACTACGGCTTAGTACCAGATAGAAATTCTTTTAACAGACTAGGTATTTCATGTTCACTGCACTATTCTGCACAGTTTATATGGTAAGTGATAATTGGTGGCACAATTAATATTTTTTTTATAAAAATGCAAGTATAGCTTTATAATTTCTCATTCAAAATGATTGACACACAGTTGTTATAATCGTGAATATAGTTGTTTAAAAGGATCAAATGTTTGATTTTAATTTACTATAATTCAAGTATATGGAACTATTTTAAACATTTTATCAGGAGAAAATCATTTATCCTATTTGTTTTTATAATATTCAGAAAATCTAGGAAAGCAAATTATAGTAAATTCTTTAATTTCATAATAGCTGTAGTCTTCTTAGAAAAGCATGCTTAATAATCTATAATAAAATATGAATACGTTATGAGAGATGAAATAGATGCGTAAAAGTAATACAAATTAAGGATGTATCTAAATATGTTCAAATACATACCCTTTAAGTGACAATGATCAGAACCATGCTCTAATGATCATAGTGAAGATTTTAAGTTATGTATTCAAAGAGGAATATTAAGGTAGATATACTTCTATTACTGTTTTACATTTTCTGTATTTTGCATAATATCAGTTTTATTTTAATTATGTTAACTGGTAACAGGTTACTGTTGTAATTTCACTATAAAGAAAGAACTGTAGTGATTTCTTAATCTGTCAGATATTTTCAGGAAATTACATTATCTAGTATTGACTGGCAGTATGTAAACCCACAAAGTCTGTGCATTTAACAGTCTGCCTGTCTGTCTGTTCATCTGAATTGCTACATTACTTGAGAAGACACCTGTATTCTTTTGCACATATGTGTCAATATTGTCCTATTTGTAATGTATAGCTCTCTCCAAAAGGTATTTAAATACATGCATAGTGATCATTAAGGTAATACTTTCTAATATATAAACCAGACAATACATTAACTCCTTCAAGCCTGCAGGTAGTGTGCTACTGTTTGATGCATGGCTGACACTTTTGCAAAGTTTTAGAAAACAGAAAAGCTACTTTACCTATGGTTTGTCAACAATTTGCATTTATTTCTCCTTGGTGTTTAATAGTTATATAATTATTAAGATGGCTACTTTTTCAGATGTCCAGAGTGGGGCCTTTTATACTGAAATATAAAAGTTTGTCAAACAAAGCATTCCCTTGACTGTGCAAAAAAACTTGGCTTAAATTTATTACCAAAATAAGAATTTATTGGTTTCATTTTATTTTGAAGTAAGCAACATAGGATTTTAATTATTTCTTTTGGTTTATATTGGACTAAGACATTTAGAATATACCATTGCTATCTGTAATATTTAGAGGTATTGCAGACTATTTTTGCTAAAATATTAGGACATTTGCTATTTTTTGTTTATTTGTTTTCTTTCACTGACCACAACTGTCCAAATCGGGACTGCCCTGCAAAAGTAGTCGAGTTGAATTCCCCGGTATTGAATTCCCCTAACTTTGTCCCAGCTGAATAGAAAACAGCCACCATTATCCCCTTGCACAAAGGTGGTGTTTCTACTGACCCTGGGAACCACAGATCTATCAGCCTGACTAGCCTTATCTGTAAGGCCATGAAGAGAATCATCAATGGAACGTATCAACAAAGATATAAGATATCTCCAAACACTAGCTCCTACCCAGTCTGGATTTGTCAAGGGGGAGGTCATCCCTGTTAAACCTGGTGGACTTCTTCAAGACAGTCACAAGGGCCCTGGACGAGGGGAAATCTGTGCATATGGCCTACCTAGACCTAGCCAAGGCATTTGACACTATCCCTCATTCAGGCATCATTGACAAACTCTCCCTACTAGATATTAACCCTTATATTGTAAGGTGAGTTGCAAACTGGATCACTGATAGAACGAGTACAGTCAGAATGGGGGGGGGGGGGTTCTACCTCCAATAGCAGACCCGTAACCACTGGTGTTCCACAGGGATCAGTCCAGAGACCACTACTTTTCGGAATCTATTCCTCCAAAGTACAAGCTAAAACCAAGAGGCTGTGGCTGACAAAGTCTGCTGATGACTGCAAACTGAGTGCGGTCATAGAATCTCCAAATTATGTCAATATCCTCCAAGGTCTTACACAAACAAATGATTCATGCCAAAGTCATGGCCTTAAACTCAATGCAAAAAAAATGCATTATCATCCATTTTGGTAAGAGTGATGTTCCTGCAAATTACCACATCAATGGCAATACCTTAGGTATGCACTCAGTGGTGAGAGATCTGGGCACTCAGGTTGACAGCAACCTTGTCTTTGATCACTATGTTTCCACAATGGCAAGGAAGGCATTCTATATGACTCATCTCATAAGTAAGGGCATTGCCTTGAGAAAAGCAGAAGTTATCACCTCCCTGTACTCTTCACTCATTAGGCCAATAATTGAGTACAATGCTCCTTTTGGTATGCAACTTTCAAAGCACCTGCAGCAATTGGAGAGACTTCAAAGGTCTCTCACAAGACAAATTCAAGGTCTTCAGCAGTTATCCTATGTCAATCAGCTGAAATTACTGTTACTTTATTCTGTTACAGACTACTCAGAGGTGATTTTTGCCTTGCATATAAGGCGATCTCTGAACCTGCTTCATCGGAAATTCTGTACATCTGGAAGCCAAGTGACACATGGGTCACTTGTTTTAAGGACTTAAACCTGGTATGTAACATGAATAGAACCTGCTGGAGGGACAGATTTGTCTTCCAGGGATTATCATGCCTTTTGAGTAGACTCCTACTTCATGTCAAACAGAGCACCTCATTGGCCTTCTTCAAACATAATCTGGACGGTCGGTTAGGTAACCATAAATTCATCCTGGTGATTCCTCCTGTGTCCATGTAGGAAAGGGGCAATAGGTGCTGATCATGGTATCAAGAGTAAATTTGGCTAGGCTGCAAAAGCCCTCGGGCCATTAGCCTAATAACTTCCTATGATCCTATGTTACTTCAAGTTATAACAGTATTATGCATTTTGACTCTAAATTAGAAATATATTCAAATGTGGACAGAGTCCGAAATGGAAATGACTTTCCACATGTAATGAACTACAGGCAGTTTACTGACTAGCACATTATGTGAAAATACATTAATCCACTTACAAAGTAAGTGTCCCTTTTTGACAAGAATATTCACTGTGTGATTATCTGTGCATTACAAAGTGAGTTACATCCCTTATTGAGTGGGAATTGTAATGCCACAGTACTGACTTGAAATTTCCTGATAAGTATTTAATATATTTGAAGTAAATCTGTCATTGACATGATCTTAACTTTGTTGTTTAGAACATTAAAACCTTGCGCGTGACCAACTCTGTTAGCATGGAGAAATAAAATCCTAACTATGACCCAGGTTAAGGTAATGGTTCAGGCACTTACTGGAGCTGCCATTGGGTAGAAAAAATGGCAAGGCTTAACTTGCTCATATTTCCTCAAGGGAAGGTGTGTAGATTATGTGTCCATGCATACACTTTGTGATTGAAGTCCTTGTGAGGATTAGTTTGATTTTCACAGGATGGCACAACTGACTGGGGAGGTAAAGTTAATTGATTGTATACAGTGTTGCACTATGCTATGCCAAAGTGTCAGACTTCAACTACTAAATACAAAAAAAAAAATCACTCCACATAGCAATGATTCTTTTTTTATTTACTGATTGTATAATATGCAAAGGCATGGATGCCCATCATGAAGGCCCAAGTACAACAACCCTTTGGTCATGACCAGACCTGAGCAGAGGAGAGCAGGCCTTTATAAAGAAAAGCTTCAGTCTTGCCAAACCACAGATGATGGCTCTAATCTGCAGCTAGTTCAGCCCTCAGCCACCCCCCCCAGCTTCTAGGAGCACAGGGTCCTCTGGTCATTGTGGGGAGGCTGGTGAAAATAAATAGAAATCCTGGATTTCAATGCTATTTTGGCGTGAAAAGTACTGCTTTTGTCTGGAAAAATAGAGTGCAAACTGCCATACTGCCATTCACCAAAAATGACAGCATTAAACATCATAACAAATGGGAAATGCAGGAGGCAAGTGGCATCTATAAACAGTCTGTTATCATCTGATTTTGCTCCTCCAGCAAAACATTCTTCCATAGATGGATGACATATGCTTGCACT
This sequence comes from Protopterus annectens, assembly GCF_019279795.1. NCBI lineage: Eukaryota > Metazoa > Chordata > Ceratodontiformes > Protopteridae > Protopterus > Protopterus annectens. The sequence goes on along the minus strand of NC_056751.1, from coordinate 79,422,778 downwards.
ACTGAATGGGTAGAATATATAGTTTAATTTGAGAGCAGTGAGATGTGACCTTCTAACTCCCCTCAGGGGATGATTGACATTGATTGATATCGAGCAGTATAGTGCAGTGGTTAAGCTATGACCTGCTAACAAGCTACATATTCTTTAGTTGCATGTTATGAAATATGGAACAGATCTAACTATGCCAAAGCTCTCAGGGTCACAAGTAATGGGTTTCACCTTATAAATAAAGAAATAAGTACAAAAATACAAAAATAGTGAAATGTGTTGGTTGGTCAAGTAGAGGAAAGGCAGGGATAGATGGTTAAAAATGTTTGCTGATTTACAATATTTGGATATTCAACATGCATGGCCTGGCACCAGTGCCAGCTGCTGCTGCTGTTGTGTCACATCCTTGTCTTCTCTGGGGCCTTATTTGTATTGCTGAGGGTTAGTACCACAGAAACATAATCTGTGATTGTGACATCTGCCACATGTATACTGTTTCCATTCACAGGAACTGTGGTGGTTGCATCAGTATTTTGGGTGGTTGCATTCTTAAACAATGGAAACAGCAGTGCAAATGCTTATTAGATATACCAACTGAGACTGTTGGGAAATAGCATATGAAGGGAGAGAAGAATCCATTGTTTGCAAAGACAACAGTGATTATTAGATATACCAACTGAGACTGTTGGGAAATAGCATATGAAGGGAGAGAAGAATCCATTGTTTGCAAAGACGACAGTGATTATGATAATTTTAGTGGTGATGATGATGATGATGGTGAAATCCTTATCAACATTTGCTTTTCCCATAGGTCCTGTGAAAGGAGCTGGTACCAAATATGTTAACCCTCTCAAATCTACCACTTTGCTAAAATATAAATCGTATGTGTTAATGTAAATAAATAATGATCTGTAATAAATAAATAAACAGTATCATATGTGTTAGGAAATCCTTCTAGCACAACTGATTTCCAAAGGCACCTCTTCTAGGTCCAAAGATATTATTGGCCCTCTGTACTCTGCCCCAATTAGAAAAAATATTTAGTATAATACCCCCTTCAGTAGGTACTTAGTCAGACATATCATACAGCTAGAAAGGACCCAAAATTTCTTGTCAGAAAGATTATTGGCCTAAAAACGTCTAGCTACTGAGACAGAGAAGGAGCTCTTTCTCTATAATCTCTCTCTTATAGACTGCATGGAGATATATGCCTGCTATTCCATGCCTTCAAAGATTCCACCCTAATGGATCTCTTATACCTTCACAAGATGAACAGATGCACAAATAGCTAAACCAAGGATATGAACCTGCACCAACATATAATTGAAATACATTGGAGGGATATATTTATTATCCAGTGATTGCCCCAATATCTGAAACTAATTACCCTTGCATAACTTTGATAACTGGATGGATACTTGAAAGTTCATTCTTGGTCTGACATGTTTTACCTCCAGGAAGTGAAGCATTCATCTTAAGAATAATATTTGATAAGGTGTACCTGGTCTTCAGGTTTACTTGGTTTGCAGTTCCTATGATCCTATGATCAAGGCAAGTGTACAGTTACCCAAGGTTTTCAAAGGAAAAAATGCAGTGTCTGTGTTTATGAAAAATGATGCTCTTTACTTTCTCTCTGAGGTTTCAGGAGACTCTTAGTCACAATATTACATATCTACAGATCCAGGATATGATAGAAGCAATGAATAATTTGGGATATTTTATTTTAGTTGTGTATTTGTATATTTATTTATTTATTTATTCATTTTGGGGGATACACATGTACCCTTAATACTTAAAATGCATTATTGCTTTCTTAGTAAATGACCTTTTGGACTATTTGTTGTGTATTAACTGGGCAGATGGGATGTATCTGTTTTCATCTGCAAACTGGGGCCATGTTCCAGAAATAAAACCCAAGCATTTGAATTGCTACCTAATCTGTAAAATTTGTGTTGTGATTCCTCTAGCCAGGTATACAAATGAGAAATGCTAAGATAATACTTATTTGAGAACAGGACAGTAGCTCACAATGTGAGGGGCTTAGAATGTTTCCATTAACATTGAATGCCAATGAAAAGCAGTAGTGTAGCCCACTATATTTATTAGGGAAATCAGGCACAGGTGAAGCTCTATCTGTATGTGAGAGGTTACAGTGCAGGATTCAGTCAATGTACCACCAAATTGGATGCTGGTGGAACTGTATTACAGACTGTGAGTAGGTATACTGTATGAGTAGGGTCTATATTAGATCACCGAACGTTTAAAAAAGTGAACGGTGATTGATCGAACTTATGTAAGCGAAAGCTTAAAATATCGAAGCAACAGAAACCTGAATTTTTTCCTAGGGAAAGAATTTGGTTGTCCATTTCTGTTGCTTCAGTATTTTCAGTGCTGTGGTGGAAAGTTACGGGTTGGGATCAGGTAAGTGTGCAATTGTGTGGATGTGAGTGTTAGGGTGAGTTAGGTGAGTTAGGGTTAGGGCGTGGGTTAGCTATGTGTGTGATTGTGTGGACATGAGGGTTAGAGAGCGGGTGAGGTGAGTGTGCGATAGTGACGGACCTTAGGGTTAAGGTTTGACTTAAGGTAAGTGGATAGTTAGTGGTGTGTGTATAGTTTAGTGAAGGGTTAGGTGTCAGATTTTAGGTGTATGCATGTGGATTGCTGTTTGTTTGGTGTGCTTGTGTTGTGTGTATGTGTTTTGGATCAGTGATTTTTTCCCTAGGAAAAAAAAATCACTGTTCTGACAGTTCGAGATTGTAAGCTTTCGCTTACATAAGTTCGATCAATCACCATTCGCTTTTTTAAGCGTTCAGTGATCTAATATAGACCCTATGAGTAGCTGGGCGGGTAGAAGCCAAGGACCATTCTCATGTATGGTAGGTTAGTATCTGTACGTCATCCCCTTTGGACACAGAGTATGACTGACATCTATATTATTTACACAGACAGAACTGAGGTCAGTGATCTAATTTCCAGAGCATGCCACCCACTGTGTGACAGAGTTACACTCATTACCTCATGTTCATTATCTCAGGAATCCCACTTTCTCGCTCTCTGAAAAAAGTCACTCATTACCAACCTTCACAAAGGAGGAAATTCAGCAGACATTAATACCTTAAGAATTATAGCAATCTTATCTCCCCTCACCAAAATACTTGAAAAATGTATTCAAAAACAATTGTTAGACTATGTCCTGCATGAAGAACTCCTATCCCCTACACAACAAGGCTTCCATCCTTCCCATAGTACTAGCACTGCCCTTCTAACCTATATAGGTACTGTCAATAAAGCTAGAGACAACAGCAAACTAGTCTCTTCTTTATTACTAGACTTATCTAATGTCTTCGACACAATTTGTCACAACAAACTTCTACTTCAAATGTCCTCACTGGGTCTCTCTCAGCCCATCTTTCTGTGGTTCAAAAGCTATCTGTCCAATAGATAACAGTCAGTAAAATGGCATTCCACACTCTCTCCTTACCCACTAGTCACCACCAGTGTACCATAAGGCTCTATCCTTCGTCCCCTCCTCTTTTACATTTTCACTAGCACCTTCTGTACGTCCACATAACAGGCCACTCTTATGCAATACACAGATGATTCCACTCTCTTTTGCATATCTGGCAACATGTTACACCTTCAAAAAATTACTCAGGAAGCTTTAACAGCCCCAGAAACATGGCTTCACTGCTTGCTCAACTCAAACAACGCCAAACTACTACTTTTTTCTGCAAATACCTCTCTCATGAAAAACAAAATTTAAAGTCCTCTCTCTTAATAATACAACCCTTGAAGTTACCTCTATATCACATTATTAGGGATGATAGTGGATGATGATAATCTTACATCCGACCTACATATACAAAATCACATAAGAAAAACTCATCAAAAACTAGAGATGCTTTACAGAGCCAAAAACTTTCTCACTGACAGAGGTAAAACTACACTTGCCACTATTTATCTCCTTCTGACACTTCTTTATGGCACTCCCATCCTCATTAACCTCTAGCAAATTCTCTTCGCTGACTTTCTCTCTAAATATGCTGTAAGCCTGTTTTTCCCTCACTTCATATTGCAATTCATGTTCGTATTAGACTAACTTACCTTTAATTTCTCTACAAACTGTATACAATTTCTCTAAATATTAAATGACTGTCATATAATTTGTATTGATTCTTAACCAATGTATTCATTTTTTTCATATTATGTCTAATTTGTTATAATTATTTAAAGTGCAGATGTTTTTGTCTTATTTTTGAAGATTGTAAAATTGTTATTCTTAAAATGTTTTATAACAATTTGGAGCTTTTCTCACCAGGCCTCCGCTGAAAATGGGCTTCTACCCAGTCGGAGTTTCCCGGTAATCAAATGTCAACAAATAAATAAATTATGTATGTAGTAATATGACTGACATACAGGTGGCACTATGGGATTGGGGGCATTAATGTAAAAACAAAGAGAATGCCATGAGCTTGTACTGACTAGGGATCATTACCATAATGCATTTTGTTAAATCCACTATCTAGGCATTATGAAGGGTTCCTTCTATCCCTAAGTAAGTTCAGCATAATATCTGTATTCTCTTAGGGGGACTCTACCCACAGTATGATGTCATACTGAGAGGAGTGAAACTGGACTCTGGGTTTGGTTTGCATGGGTAGATGATAAAGGCTTTCTGTTGTACTAGACAAATTCTTTTGGAGAATGGGGGAATATAACTAAACATATTATTCTAAGCAAAGCAAAATAATGCATTTCTTTATAATATTCCCACACACACATATATATATATATATATATATATATATATATATATATATATATATATATATATCAGCATTATGGGTGTTGAATTTGCAGGTTTATTATATAATGATATAGTTATATCATTATATAAAGGAGCATGTCAAGGAAATGTTCGGTGGACCATTCAGGTTCCTAACATATTTTTCTGCTACCCTCCCTAATGTCTGTACATACACCCACATAATGCATGCAAGAAAAACAAAAAATAACTGTTTTTCTGACTGCAGAGCTACTTGTCACCTCCCCATTCCTAGATTGGTCCCTGACTCCACCCACTCAAACACACGCACATTTTTTTTATTTCATACATATGGTAAGCTTGCCTCTGTGAGCCCAATATACTCTTCTTCAGTTTTCCAAATGATTCATCTGTTATTCACCAGCACTTACGTCTGTGGTAGGGTATCCCATGGATTGCTGTTTTCTAGTTAGGTTCATGATTAAGGCAAATTTTTGATTGTATCTGTACTATACTCTATAATATGTACTACTGCTATTCCCTCCACAGAGCTGCCACAAAACAATGATGATTTGTTCCCTCCAGTCCCCAAGATAGAACATTAGTGATAAGGATGAAGGCAACACTATTGAATTGTTAGTGGTGTATGACACAACAAAACTGTATCATTTGGTGGTTCTGGGTTATAAAATGAAAGTGTGTATATTGTATTTTGTTAGGGCATATCTTGGTTACTTTTATTTTGTGAAAGACGTATGTTTAATTGTCATTTGAGGTTGTGTTGTATTAGGTGCTCTGCATGTAACCAGTATTTAACTGAACTATAATATTATGGGTTGTCAACCGATCATCAGTTTACACTATACCATGATGTAAGCTATATAACTATTAATACTATTGTCTAGGACTTAGAAAATTTGACCTACTTTTGTTTACACTCTTCAAAAACATTTAGTAGTGAACCTGTCTGACAGTTAAACAGATTACTTACTGTCTGATTTGTTTAATCTCAGTCTCTTTAAATGTTTTGATACAAATGAAAAGAAAAACATGCACATAAACAACTTGCTAACAAAAACAGAATAAAATTATTCCTCTGAAATGGTATTTTTGCATTCTTTGAGGATGGCTGTTTAAAATGATATGTAGTTGTGTTAAATATATAGAATACAAAATTTGTAAATGTATGTTTATTCTTTTTATATGTGGAGTAGTGGTAAAATAAGAGATTGTGAACACAAACTGGAAATTTTTGATTACACCCTTAAATATCTCACCATTGAACCAACCTGCAATTGTTTTTAAATACATAAGTAATTATTTTATAATGACCGTTTCACATTTTGGTAAACAGACTGGAATGGAAGTATTTTTCAAACATTGGGCCAGAGGTAGAAAATACATCCATGCCCATCTTTCCTTTTTCCTTACACACTGTTTTTGATTCACTCCCCCAAGATAGACCATATCCTTTTCAACTTCCTAGTGTCTGTATCATGATTAGTGCAATCTATGAGTGAGGATAAAGGAGGCTAAAGGCTAAAATTTTCAAACTAATCACCAAAATTGCCACTCCATCTGTGTAGGTTTATAAACATCTATGTACAAACATAATGCACAGGACATTTAATACATCTCAGACCATCCAGTGTTGTTTTGTGGTTTATTGTGCAACTGCTTAGTAGGAGAACATTGTATTTATTTATTTATTTATTGCATTTGTTTACTGGTAAAGTCCACTGGGCCTAAATAAGCCCATTTTTAGTGAAGGCCTGGGGAGAAAAGCTCCGCATTAATTACATACAAAAAAATGTTAAGACGCAAAAACAAAGTAAGTTGAGCGGTAGTAGTACATTCAATGAAAATAATAACAACAGTGAAATTGCTTACAATAATGGTATAAATATAGAAGTAAAAAATAGAAAACATTCGAATAACACATAAGTATAGGTATAGATACAGAATTTATAGCAGAAGAGAGTTTACTTCAGGGTAAGAATAGAAGGAGATAGATGGGCTAAAGGAGTGAAAAGTCAAGCTAGGGAGACAGCAGATGGAGTAAGTATAGTTGAGAAAAGGAGAGGAAATACCACTAATTAAATGAAGTCAGGTTTTGAGGTTATTTGCTGGGGTGCAGGTGCATAGCCAGTGAGAGGAGAGATGTAGTCTGAGGGATTTTTTAAAGGAAGCAGGATTGCTGGTAGTCCTGAGTGAAGGAGGGAGCTTATTCCATAGCTTAGAGACAGTAAAAGAATACATTTGGCCGGATGAGTGCCTGGGCTTGTTGACAGTCAGTAACATTTTATTTTTAGACCTGAGGTGTTGATTAGGATGATACACGGTCAATACGGAGAAGCCATATTTGATTCATATTTTATATTTTCACCTGAGTTTTACTGTGCTGTAGAGGTGTGACTGTGATTAATAATGAGCAAAAGCTGTTATTCATGTTCACATGCAACAAAAAGAAAATCCAACACTTTAGTGCGCCTGGTACATCTGGTATGGTTGGTCAGAGCGACAACTTTGTGAAGTACTTCCCTTGTACAAGGTTAGCTCACTATACTTAATTTAACACTTATTTGCACATTGTTTGTGTGATTTCCTCTCACAATTTTAAATTACTGTTTTAATTTCTTTGAATTCTGTGGTTACAGATGATTTATTTTCTTTTATAATTCTTTAATTATTTGCAGTTAAAAATAGATTATTTAAATGAGTATGCTGTTAACAATTTGCTGAAACATAAGTATCTTGCCCATTGTGCTAAATGTGTAAGTACAAAGGTAACACCTAATAACACTGAAGACTCGTGTTCCTCATGTCAAAAGTTAGATGTTTTGCTTACTATTATTGATGGTAAATCTTACCCCAAGATTCAATAAACTCCGTGTAGGAATAGTGTTATTGCTACATGGAGTGAATGGTGTTCGCATTCACATAGCCTTCTCAGCAGCACAGGTTTCATATTAATGAAGGTATCCTACTCAGACAGATCTGCGGACAGGAACACTGAATGAGTGCAGGGAGCATATTTCAGTAGTGCTCACAGATCCAACATGCTCCCTGCACTCTTAAAGTGCCATACAGCACTTTTTAAATGCTTTCAGTGTCCACGGACACTGAAAGCAACTAATAATAGCAAACAGTGTCTGCAGACACTGAAACAGTTAGTAGGACGTGAAATAAATGCATGGGGTGTGTGACAGGTGCTGTCACACACCCCCTGCATTGTGAAAGTGCTGTAGGGCACTTTACAATGCTTTCAGTGTCCGCAGTCACTGAAAGCATGATTGTCAATAGGAAGCAATGCAGGGTGTTTGTGATAGGAACTGTAACACACCCCCTGTATTGTCAAAGTGTCATACAGCACTTTAGAGTACAAGTGTGTCCTCAGACACACAGACATACCTGTAAACCTCTTAGTGCAAACCAAATGAGAGGACATAGGTCCAAAAATAGGGACATATTTTAAGTACAGCTCTCATAAACTTAGAAAGTTGATAGAGAAACAGGGTTTGTAGTAACATACATTTTCTGAAGGATTAGAAGTCTGAAACTGAAATGTATGCCATTATTTAGTGACTTCAGTCCAGAGATCATCCAACTGATTTGCAGAAAACCATGAATGTTATGAGGAATAAAACAAAAATATGAGCCAAACACCTGGACAGTCTGTGAAAATCTGGACGGCTGAGCGGTATGCACACACCTCAACCTCTTCCACCAACAAATCTGGATAAAACCATGAAATAAACATGGGACAAAGGTCCCAAAATAGGGCAAGTTTAAAACATGTTGCACATATAGACTTAGAAAGTTGATAGAATGACAGGTAGTGCATTACCAAATATGAATCAGCATTAGTATTGATATATGTAATTAAAGTGGTTATATTACATTTATTTTTTTCCATTATAAGTGAAGTTTAAGTGTAGCTGAGCAGGTTTGTATGTTGCGGTGCTTTGATCAGCATTGCTTAAAAATCTGATAGGAGCTAAATAGAAATGTATAGGTAAAATCCTCAACAGTGAGATAGCATAGTAGTTAGAACTCTGGCTTTGCATGCGGCAGTTCACGGTTCAGGTACCAAGACAGGCCCTTATTTTTACATGGGAAAGCATTGTTAAAATTCTTATTTTTCTGAAATGATGTAGTAATTGATATTTGTTAACCAGGGTAGTGTAGCTGGTCCAAAATTGAAGTGTCACTGGATATAACATGTGAAATCACCCATGTAAACACAAGTGTCCCATACAGTATAGTCACACCACCTAGGTAATGTAATGAAAGCACATAGGGGGACGTCATGTAAATTAAATTATATAAACTTAATATGTCAGTAATGATTAATTAAGTTGCAATTCTGAAATATTTCTAAAATGAGAACTGAGCAATGCTTAGCAGTGCTTAGCTCTGCTTGGCCAGTATGAGCCTGAGTATGTGATAGACACATATGCTTAAAATGTGTTTTTTGCCCCTACAGCTGCAGAAGAGATGGCTAGCAACATGCTGACAGATTGGTGAGGTTGCGATGAGAGTCTGGTGAGTACAGATTTATTTTGCAGTATATAGTGTAATAAATAAGAAGGAGTACATTGTTTATTGCCAGCAGATATAGTGTGTTCTGAGTGTACTGAATAAACAAAAAAAGTTTGTCAGATCAATAGTGACCTACATAAAAAGCAGTAGTACTGAATGTTGTATACCAACTGTAAGAAAGCACTGTCTCATGATACTCAAATAAAGATTTATACCACAAACTGATGTGTTTAATCTGGTTTGTTGTTGAAGAAATAGAATGTTTAAAACAAGATATAAATGAAATATGAAATATGTCCTGCACTAACATCTGAACCTTGATTAGTAATTTGTAATGGATTACAGTGTATCCCCTGCAGCATTGCCTTGTGTTAACCTTTGCATTTCAGATTGATGCAGTCCTGAATGTGGGTATGATGATGCAGGCAAGTATGAGAGTGTAATGGGGGGGACTGCAAATATATGATGCCTAAATGTATACGGGTCAGGTATGCAACCCAGCACCCTGCTATACTCTGTACAGATCACACATATTCACATCTACTAGGGGTTAAATGTGTACACCTGCTTTCAAAGGATTAATACACAGTATTAGAACCATCTGTCAGGCATGTATTTTCAACTGTCACTGCAGTCTTTGGTGACACTCCACTTAGATCATAAGGACAGACTATCTAACCAAGTGAGTATTAGGCAGAAAGCAGTCAAGCAACAGACAGGGGTTCTCCAGTAGCTCAGTGTATTGAGAAATAGAGATATTTTTTATTTTTGCAAACACAGACCATGGTTTGAATCCAGGGAGTGGAACTATGATGTGTAAATATTTATAGACAAGTAATCCTGAATATCTGTACAAATAGTCAGGTAGTGTTAACAGATATTTTCTCCACGTGTTTTACAGGTAAAAAAATGATTGTAGTAGCTGTATGAGGGGTATACTAATAAACTTTGTGTCCAAATGTTTTAGTGTCCAACCCCATGCCTGCAAAAGATGGCAGGATAGGTACATACATCATGCACTCTTTCCGATACATGTCTCTCAAGTGTCACACTGTCACGACTAGTGATCACTGTTGACAATAACCTTGGACACAGATATGAATCTACTTGAAGAATGCCAGTAGCACACTCACACAGCATCAGTGCAGAGTACACCTTGTTAGTCATATATGTAACTCTGACATGTACGAGTTCCCTCCAGTCATGTACCCAGAGTACTGACACTTTGCCCCATACCATTCCAACTTGGCAGTTTAACAGTTATATATGTGCTACAGAAGCTATGGGCCACAGGCAGATGTAAAGTGAGGTCAGACCTGTAGGGTATTAAGCAGTATTGTTGTGAAAAAAGGAAGCCTATACAGTTGTTAATGGACTGTTCTTCTCTCCCCCCACCCCTTATCTGCATCAATAACAATTATCCATATTCTACGGGTATGTTGTTCTCAAAATCTAATGTTGGGACTTGTGTTCTATTATTGCTCATAGATAAAGTCCAAACAGGAAAACCTCACCAAAGGCAACTGCTCACAGCAAACAGCAACACAAGACCATAAAAACAGTTTCCACCAATATGAAGAAGCATTTATTTATCAGTAGTGCAAGGCAGCAAGTACAAAAATTAAAAACAGTAAATGAAATCCAAAAACAGTAAGCACTTTCGGGTTGTTACCCTTCTTCAGACAATACATTACAGATATAGGAAGTCATTTAAAACCCTTCACAGCCAATTAATGTTCAATATTGAGTCTGCATTTTCTTCAGGGTGGGCTTAATAGGAATGACCTCATTGAGGCCAGGAAACCTGTGTGTTGTTAACTCTATAATCCATCTAGTTTCTTCACACTCAGTCCTGTTCACAATATTGCCCCCTCTGTTCCCTTTGGATATCTGCCTTATAACCATAAATTTAAAATTGTGACCTGCAAATGCTGATGCATGCCTAAAAGGAGCATTATGCTCATTTTTCAGCCTAATGGCTGATAGGTGATTCAAAATTCTAGTTTTTAACATGCAATTGGTCTTTCCTGTATAATAACAGTTGCAGGATTGACATGTGGTTAGATATATGACATTCATAGATCTACAATTGGCACTCACAGCAAAATTATAAATTTTTCCAGTGCTGGGGTGGATAAATTCAGTATATGAATTAATATAGCAACAAGCCTTACAGGAACCACATGGTCTGGTCCCCTTCCTTGTCACTATATGTCTATGGACATCTCTACCTTCATAGCTTAACAAGTCTTTTAGATTTTTGTTTCTCCTAAAGCCAAAAGATGGCATGGTTCCAGCAATTGGACTCATTTTCTAATCAGAGGCTAGTATCTTCCAGTTATTTCTGATTATATCACAAACCCCATGTAAAAGTGAAGGTAAAACCAGGCTCTCTCACCACGGAAAAACGCTGAACCGATCAAGTTGTTCAACCAACCATTCAGTAGCACAAAAATGAATTCTTGTGATAAATCCACATAGGCTAGATGTCCAGTATAAATTCGATCAAAAACCAGGATAGAGCATAAAAACTTTTATTTAAACGTAAGCGCTTTCGCGTAGCAACTACTACGCTTCATCAGACAGTAGTATTAACATTAAAAACACTTGTTTATATAGAAAGGCTGGTAAAAAAGGCGCCAAAACTAGAATGAGTTAATTACTCATTAAATAATAATTAAACATTAAAAACTGAGTCAGACATTTTTAAAAGGGCTAGAATACAGGTAATATCATTCAGAAATAAACAGCGGTATTATAGTGTCTTATTTTTGTTCGATGTAATGCGAGCTTGTTCCAACGCAAATGTAACAAAATGTTTTTATCTACAACTAAGTAAATTAAAACTGAATCAAGTGTGAAGTATTGTTCTTTCATTCACATTAATAAGAAGCAGGTAAATTAATAAAACAGATAAATTAAATGAAGCTCAATGATTTATACTTCTTGTGTATATAGAATAAAAATAAATAAATAAATAAATATTTATGCAAATGTATATACATAGATAAATAAATCAATGAATGAATTAATTAACAGGTATGTGAATAAACAGATATGTGAATGAATAAATAAATAATCAAGTAAGTAAATAAATAAATAGATGAGTCATTACCATACTTAGATATATAAATATATAAATAAATACAATAGGGATGTCAACATCTATCGCAATAGTAATTCATAGATGATTGATGATTATTTGCATTTAACTGTCAGTGTGGAATATAATATACAGATAGCAGATGTAATATAGAACATGCATAATGTCATAATAGAAATATTTAATAAGTATTTAATGGATATTGAATAGTGTATGTATATCTCTATTTAGCTATCTAAACATCATAAATGAATGTATAGCATATTCATTGTCATAAGATTTTTAAAAGTGACAGTGTGTCACATATTTCAGACAAACCCCATGTACATTGTTACTATAAGTCAGCATAAGCCTTGGACCTTTGTTCTGTGACTTCCTATTTCATTTTATGAATTCATCTGATTCCCTTGATTTAAACCATGGGTTCAATCTACCCTGTCTAAATTTCTTCTGCCTGGCTAAAGTCTGACTCACCTTCTCCTCTCCATAGCCCCTTTCTATGAAGTTATACTTTAGCTGTTCCATTTTTATTTCAAAATCATCATCCTCAGTACATAGTCTGGAAACTCTACCCAACTGCCCTTTGACTATGTTGTTAAAGGTATACTGGGGATGCATACTGTCACGTGCTAGCAGGCTGTTTTTCCAACATCCGTTTCTATAAAGTGTGGTCCTACCCCCCCCCTGCATCCTGCAATAATATTATATCCAGGAAGTCTATCTCTGTTCTGGAGAAATTCAAAGAGAATTTAAGGAAGGTGGTGGAAGATCCTAAATAGCTGACAAAACTAAAAAGTTCTGCCTCATCTCCCTCCCATAACAGAAAAATGTCATCCACAAAGTGCCTGTATAGGTGTATCCTATCCCTTCACTTGTTGGACTGTCCTAACACAAATCGCCTCTCCCAAAAGACTAAGACCAGAATAGCATAAGTGTTTGCACAGGGGGTGCCCATAGCTACCCTCTGTGTCTGTCTGTAATAGTTGCCTCCACATATAAAGACATTATTTTCCAAAACCATGTTCAACAGTTCTCTCATCAATTTCAAAATTGCAAAATACCTTTCACCTATACCGTTTCTTTCAATGAAGTTCGAAAATGTACAGAGTCTCTCAACACCTCTGTACAACCCATTTCACAAGGTTTCAATAGGCACTCCTACCATATTGAAATGTTTCCAGTGACTAACTTTATTGAAAGAAATGGTAGAGACGAAAGGTATTTTGCAGTACATCATGGTAACCCTTGATGTGCAGAGTCTTTTCACAGTGATTAGTAATAACTATGGCATAGAAATGGTCACACATTTATTAATGGAAATGAATGTGTTGGGGGAGGACAAATTGAAATGGAGAGGAGAAGGTGAGTCAGACTTTAGCTAGGCAGAAGAAATTTAGACAGGGTAGATTGAACCCATGGTTTAAATCAAGGGAATCAGATGAATTCATAAAACTAAATAGGAAGTCACAAAACAAAGGTCCAGGGCTTGTGCTGATGTATAGTAACAATGTACATGGGGTCTGTGACATAATCAGAAATAACTGGAAGATACTAGCCTCTGATGAGAAAATGAGTGCAATTGCTGGAACCACGCCATCTTTTGGTTTTAGGAGAAACAAAAATCTAAAAGACTTGTTAAGCAATGAAGGTAGAGATGTCCATAGACATATAGTGACAAGGAAGGGGACCAGACCATGTGGTTCCTGTAATGAATTTATCCACCCCAGTACTGGAAAAAATTATCATTTTGCTGTGAGTGCCAATTGTAGATCTATGAATGTCATATATCTAGCCACATGTGAATCTTACAACTGTTATTATATAGAAAAGACCAATTGCATGTTAAAACTAGAATTTTGACTCACCTATCAGCCATTAGGCTGAAAAATTAGCATAATGCTCTTTTTAGGCATGCATCAGCATTCACATGTCACAATTTTAAATTTATGGTTATCAGGCAGATATCCAAAGGGAACAGAGAGCGATATTGTGAACAGGACTGAGTGTGAAGAAACTAGGTGGATTATAGAGTTAACAGCACACAGGTTTCCTTGCCTCAATGAGGTCATTCCTATTAAGCCCACCCTGAAGAAAAGGCAGACTCAGTTTTGATTGATTGGCTGTGAAGGGTTTTAAATTACTTCCTATATCTGTAATGTATTGTCTGAAGAAGGGTAACAACCCGAAAACGCTTACTGTTTTGGGATTTCATTTACTGTTTTTAATTTTTGTAATTGCTGCCTTGTACTAGTAATGAATAAATACTTCTTCATACTGGTGGCAACTGTTTTTTATGGACTTGTATTATTGCTCATAAAATTAATTGTTTATATATTAACATACCTTGTTCAAATGCCATTGTTGGTGGCCTGTTGCCACACATTTAACTGGCATGCTATTAAAATTCTGACTGTTTTTCCTTATATGCATGTGTTCTGTTTGCTATGCAATTGTGTAAATTGCACTGTTCTGGGTTAATTGGGACACCCATGCATGCTGTTATAACAAATTTTTAAATGTTTTGTTCATGACTAACCAATACATTTTGCAAAACCTCAACACAATAGCATGTTTGGGAAGGCCTATCCCGGTGGATCCACCTGTCCCACCTCATCTGGCCATGGCACCGGGCCCCAGTACGTCTGGGACCCAACCTGGAACTGCCCCCTCTGCTGGTCCTGCACCACCCTCAGGTGTAACCACCTCAGGGGATGGGGCCTTCCCCCCGGGTGCTGGCGTGGAGAGGAACCGGTCACCCTCAGGAAGTTCCGGGGTATGGTGTGCAGTATCATCCACTCAGAGTTGGATGTACGCCTGCTCCAGATCAAGGGCAGACTGGAGCACCTTGCAGTGCAGCCTGCTCCTGCTGTCCAGCCCCCAGCATAGCCACCTTCAGGACCATGAAGGTGCAGTGGTGACTGCCCATGGGTGAGGATCTCAGTTCCACTGTATCCATTTGGGGGCTCATGGGCCTCTGATTCCCAATCATCCTCCCCATCCAAGGTGTTTACCCCATGTGTCATATACCACCCCTATCTGGTGTCTTGTTTGACTGTGAATGCAACCTATCCTACCCAACCTACCTCCCCAAACATACTTACAGCCCTTCCCCAACATCCCATTCTCACCTTAAAAAAAGGGCATCTGTCCTGCAAAAAAATCATTGCCCCATACATAGCTCTACATTTTGCCCCCATTTACAGTGATGTAAATCAATCTACCCTCAAATTACTCTACAAATGTATGTTGCCAACACCCCTCCCTGTGGGGTGCGAGGTTGTAAATTCCAAATATTCCACATCATTCATAGTTGTTGCTGCAGAAGAAATGTGGAGCTATGGTCCTTTCCTACACCCATCTTGCACATCCCTAGCTGCTTTTCCTAATGTTTTACCCCCTGATTGGCCCCATTTCACCACTTTCCTATCACCCTTTTTTCTTTTCTTTTTTTGAAATTAGAATGGGTTTAAGTGGGAATAAGCAGCGCTAAGCAAAGCCAAGCAGGGCTAAGCCCCTTTGGCATCACTTAGTGTCACGCAAATCCATGCAAACCTGCTTACAGTTGCTTAAAATTGCTTTAATCACTCTGTCTCAATCAACCTCTGTTCTCCCCAGGAACAAAATAATCAGCCTTGGAAGCTCCCAAACCCAGGACCCTGTACACTACAGTCAGAACAACGTACCACTATGCCATATGAGCTGTGGGATGTTGTAATGCTTTTACAAACATATCATGCATTACAGTCATTTAACATAAGGGGAAAAATACACATCCCTGGTAAGTCTTAAACCCAGGACACTGTGCACTCAAGCCACATCAGCTACCACTATTCCACATGAGTTGTGAGAGTTAGCAATGCTTCAGTAAATATACCATGCAGGATGGTCATCCAACATTAGGGAAAAACCTGTGGAATTAGTAATGTTTTATATATATATATATATATATATATATATATATATATATATATATATCAACCTCTTTGTGCAAGAAATCTGGACAAAGCCTGACAAAGTGGGGGAGACAAAGGCCAAAAATAGGGACATATTTTAAATATGGACTTTATAAGCTTAGAAAGTTGCTAGAGTATCACAGTTTGTTTTAACATATATTTTCTGATAGATTTCAAGTTTGAAACACTAATGGTTGTCATAATTTAGTGACATCAATGCTCACATCATCCCAGTGATTTGTCAGAAATCCACAACAGTTATGGGGAACAGACCAAAAATATGAGCCACACATCTGGACAGTCTATAAAAATCTGGACAGTTGAGAGGTATGAGTGCAGTTGTGTAACATAAGGGAAAAACACTGAGAGCTGCCAACCAGTTCACTCAGCACCTTCTGAACTACAGTCAGACCAACACAACACTATACAAAATCACCTCTGGGAAATTGTTCATGCATTTGCACATATATCATGTACTACAGGGATATAACTGTAGGGAAAAAACAGATATCAGTGAGAAATTGTCTAGCCACAACCAATTGCACCACAGTCACAGCAACATACCAGAAAACCAACTGACCTCTACAGTATAACAACTGTTTGAACAAACATATCCTGATTGCCAGTTGCACACTACTCCTATATATACTTCCCCAAGTCACAGTGTACTTGCAATCCTGAGGTGTTAAGGGACATGTCTCAGTCTGCCCCTACCAACATATACAGCTGATAGACCAGCAGCAACTGTAGCAGCATGCACAGTCAGATAGAAAATGATCTATGATACTCACATCTGCCCCTCATCCTACTCAGCCCAACAAACATTTTGACACTGCACTGCTACACAATCTTGACAGTCTGTTAACAACGGCCAGACATACATACTCTCAACTGTACTGATTTCCACAGAATGTCCAGCATTTGGGACCATATTTATGGCCTCTTCCTCATAACATTTCTGGGATTCTGCTAAATCATTGGAATGATATCAGGAGTGAAGTCATTAAATAATGATATACCATACATCTGAAGCTCTTAGTGCAAGAGATCTGGACAAAGCCTGACATACTTGGAGGACAGCGGCCTAAAAATAGGGATATATTTTAAATAATGGTGTTATAAACTGAAAATGCTGCTGGAGTGACAGGGTTTGTTTTAACATAAATTTCCTGAAGGATATGAAGTCTGAATCACAAATGGATGTCATTATTTAGTGACTTCATTCCTCAGATTATCCTAGTGATTTGCCAAAAACAAAGACCGTCTGAGGAACAGACCAAGCATAACAGGCAAACCTCTGGACATTCTTTGGACATCTGTTCAGTTAAGAGGTATGTCATATACATATCAGTGTCAGACTTCAAATGACGCAGAAAATGCATGTCCAGACAAACCCTATTAATCTAGCAATTTTCTAACTGTATAACAGCAATACTTACAATCTGTCCCTAATTCTGAAACTTTCTCCCCTATTTTGATGGGCTTTCTCCACATTTCTTGTTCTAAGAGGTATTTCCACCTACCATCTGTGATGCTGTAGCTCCCACACCTCCATAATGTCCCCCTAACAAGCAAGGAAAAGGGCAAGGGCCACATGAAGGACTTAATTATAGCACTGTGTTGCCATGCCATTGGCTAATGGAAAGACAACACAGCTGTTCTGGATGCAATTAGCAAGTAGGAGACACCAATTGGTGCACAGGCCATCACCTGTTCATGAGCATTACCTAAAAAAGCCAAGCTGCTGTCTATGCAAAACAGGTCTGGACCTTTCTGCACGAAGTCAGACTGTGACTACAGAAACCTACATATCTGCATTACTCTAAAACAGAAAATGTTGCAGAAATATAACAGGTATGTCAAACAATTAAGCATGTAATGGAATGCAGAAGGGGGATGCAATACTGGGAAATAGGAAGTTAAACAATAGGTCTCAACAAGATTTGCTGGCCTGACATGTTGCTCTGGCCCCTGAGTCACCCCAGAAAAGGTCAACTCAAATATGAATACTACTGGAGTATCTGTTGTACAATACTGACTGTGATACTGTCAGGCCAGCTACCTAGGATGTTGCAAATATTCATATGTCACTTGTGAATGCTACTCTGATACATATGCTCATCTTACAAATGTAAGAGACCTATATTGGGTATGGGCATAGTAAATAAGTGGCGCAAAAGTGTGTGTTGAACAGTATGTTATATACTGAGCTCATACCTTTCAACTGTCCAGAGTTTTGCAGACTGACCACATGTTTGCCTCATATTTGTAGTCATTTTCTCATACAGTTGAGTTTTGGCTAGAAAATCAGTAAAGACTGAAGTCATAGCATAATAGGATACATTTGAATGTCAGATGTCATATCCTTCAGAGTATTCCTGTGAATGCAAAACCTACTTTGCTATCAACTGTCTAAGTGTGTTACAGCAATATTTATAAAGTGTCACTATTTTTGGGCCTTTGCCCCCCATTTATGTGTGCCTTTCTCCAGATGTCTTGCTCTAACAGGTTGAGAGGCATGACTGAGCTGCAAGAGTGTAAACACAGTGTGCCATACTGACAAAGAACAGAAATGTATATCAAGTATTACCTGTGCACATGTATGTAGTAATAGTAGTAGCTGGAGTTGCAAAATGTCAGGTAAATATGCTGTACTTGTTTCTGAGTTTCAGTGAATCAAACAGACATAAATGTCTACAGCTGCAGGTTGTTGCATTGCCTTGAAACAGAAATAATTACTAGTGTGATTATAATTACTAGCTTGAAATTGGAAAAGTGTTTAGCTGTGTCATGACTTTGTGCCCAAGCCTACACCAAACATATATATGAGCACCTATATAACTGTATGGACTCAGCAATACCTGACTGGACAATATCACCTCCCCCAAGGTAGATTAAACCTCTGTAGTGGACAGCAGCAATGCACAAACCCCATAATAGGTGGAAATATCGGCTGTACAGGGCCAAGAAGGAGCAGGTGCCAAATTGGAAGCAATCTCACCTTTGTCTGAACAAGCAAATAAGGTCACAGGTGAATTACTCTAAGACTAACTTTGAGTGCAAATTGGACACATCCACCAAGGCCAATCACAAGGCCTTCTGCACATATGTCTACAGTCTCAGAGGCAACACCCAAATCTGCTCTGTACGGGTGGTCAATAACACTACATGCACATACGCCATAGATATAGCCAACCTGCTTTT
The DNA here is from genome assembly GCF_019279795.1 of Protopterus annectens. Lineage (NCBI taxonomy): Eukaryota > Metazoa > Chordata > Ceratodontiformes > Protopteridae > Protopterus > Protopterus annectens. Next base: position 79,403,223 of record NC_056751.1, on the reverse strand, counting down.
TTTGTTTTTTCTGAAGAAGTCTTGCCACATGTGCAAGATGAAAAGCGCTTCATTAAACTGAAAGAGAATTAAACTGAGAGAGAATTTGCTTTGGTGTTTCCGAGCTGTCTTTTTGTTTTTCATCAAACTGTATGTTATCAGATAGGTAGCTAACTGGCTCAATAGTAGTACCCACTCAGTCAAAGTAGTGGAAGCCACCCCTAGTAGTAGACCCTTAAAGAGCAGTGTACCCCAAGGATCTGTCTGGGGGCCTCTACTGTTTGGGATATACTGTTCTGAGGTACAAAACAAAATCAGTGGTCTGTGGCTGACCAGGTTTACAGATGACTGCAAGCTGGTCACTGTCTTACATCCCCCTAGTAATGTGAGCATTCTCTAGGAGGATCTTACCCAAATTAATGACTGGTGCCAGAAGCATTGCCTCAAACTGAATGCCAGGGAATGCATCAATATCCCTATTGTGGTAGATGCCATCCATACTAGTTATGACAGTAATAACAATGTACTGAGCATGCAGTCAGGTGTGAGGTGACTTGTGCACCAAGGCTGATAGCAACCTGACAGTTTCCCACCATGTTGGCACCACTGTATGGAAGGCTGTCTACATGGCTCACTTCACAAATAAGGGTATGACATCCAGGAACCAGGAGGCCATAGCATCCCTATACGCCTCCCTTATCAGACCCATTACCAAGTACATTGGCTCATTTGGCATGCACCTTGCCAACCACATGCAGCAGTTGCAGAGACCACAGATGTTCCTGACCAGGAAAATCCAGGGTCTGAAACACCTATCTGATATAGATAGGCTGAAAGCCCTGTCGGTCTACTCAGTGTCATACAGACTGATCATAGGTGATGTGTATGGCTAACAAGGCCATTCCCAAACCAGCCTTGCTGGAGTGTATACATATCCATAAGACAAACCCCACCCACGCAACTTGCACGCAAGGCCCTCACATGGTCTGTGACATGAATAGTACTTGTTAGTGGGATAGATTTGTGTCTCAAACAATATCCTGTCTGTAAAATACACTCCCGCCCCATGTCTAGCAGTGTACCTCTCTAGCATTCTTTCAGAAGAAGCTGGATGACTGCATGGGAAACACAAAAGACACCCCTGGGATCCCACCTGTGTCCCAGCTGGACAGGGGAAACAGGTACTGACTTTGAAGGGACATGGGCAATCATCTGGGCTAGGCTTATGAAGACATCTGGGCCAATAGCCTATTATCATCCTATGAACCTATGCACCTAGTACTTTACACATTTCCTGTATGTATTGCAGGCTGTCTTGCAATGCTGTCCTATATGAATCCCTGTGCGTCTGAACTGTGTAGTTACTGCATTGATAGAGTATTCTCTTGTTCTTTTATTAGTTATTGTCACATATCATTATACCTTGTCATTGTGTCAGGTCTGAATAACACTAAGTTAGCTCTTAGGGTACTTGCATATGCATATGGTGACACTGTATAGCTCACTCCAATAGCCTTGGTATTGGTCACACTTACCATTTTGCTAATAGGCTCATCACACAGTAGGATTTGTCACCCTTTGTTGATGGCCTTACAGTAGCTGTTACAGAGATGGATTGTGGCAGTCAGAACTACCTTAAAGTATGGGCTGAAGGGCCCATAGGTAGCAAAGTTGTGCCAGACTTTAACAGGAGTGTGGTGTTTGTGTGTGTGTGTTTGTGTGTGTGTGTGTGTGTGTGTGTGTGTGTGTGTGTGTGTGTGTGTGTGTGTGTGTGTGTGTGTGTGATTCAAAACTCAAATAGCAAAGTGCGTGTGTCAGCTACTTGGCCAGGGACCCAAAGTACTGGTTGGACAGAGAGGATGGAAGATGTTTTGGATTGACTGCTCTGCTGAGATGTTAACCTCATAGGTGTGCCAGTGTGGAGTGTTATTGGGGTTGTGGAGAGAGAGAGAGGAAGAAATGGTCCCCACACTGACTGTGACCTCTTTGTGCTCTGAAGGGTAATTGTACTTTAATGTGTAAGTACTTGTCATCCTGCCATTGTGTTTATCCCTCACTGACGTTCCTGACCAGGAAAAAACAGGGTCTGCAACACCTATCCTATACAGATAGGCTGAAAGCCCTGTTGGTCTACTCAGTGTCATACAGACTGTTCATAAGTGATGTGTGTCTGGCTAACAAGGACATTCCCAAACCAGCCTTGCTGGAGTGTATACATATCCATAAGACAAACCCCACCTGCGCAACCTGCACGCAAGGCCCTCACATGGTTTGTGACATGAAAAGTACTTGGTGGGATAGATTTGTGTCTCAAACAATACACTCTCTGCAAAATACACTCCCCCATGGGCCAGTGCAGGGGTGACACACTGACAGTACGTACTGGCGGACACAGATGGCATATCACATCATGTACCATCATTGAGCCCCTCTCAGTCTGAAAATGTCATACAGGTTTATGTCACAGATTGTCTAGGTCTCCTTGACCATTCCTGACATACTCTGCCTAGGTGAGTGTGTACTCCACACCTGTATCTGATTGCCTCATACCTATTGCTAGCATACCTGGTGACCCCTGCAGCAGGACAGTAAGTTATAAGTAGTAGTAGTGGGTCGATGCTGGCACTGGGTCAGCAGCAGTGTGTACATACTGAGCATACAATGTAAGATAATGGATACAGTATCAGACACCCATGTACCATCACTGTCCTCCAGGGGTCTGGCATGCCACAGACACATTCCCCAAACTATGTGTACAAACATCATGTATTGTTCAACTGGTGTGTGGAAATACACATTTGCCTGGCAGGGGGGTCTACATCTCTCAGGCATGTGTATGCATTCCACAAACATCTGGGTGCTGAAGATGTCAGACACCTATGAGGAGGTCACCCTACAACATATATGCACTGATCTCAGTTATTCTGTAGCTCAGATGTTCCTGTAATGTCCACATGCACCTGTAGGAGCACTCAACTATTTGTGGTATGTAAACCTGAATACATGGTACTGTAATGCTGCCCATAGGGGACAACCAACAGTCGATGGCACTGATGTGTGTGGACACATAACAACACAGTCTGTCACAGCAGACAGGCCAATTAAAGTATTCCATGTACCATATGGGTTACTAGGCTGTGGGCCCCGAGCAGAAATATCCCTAGGTCACATGTTATGCAAGGCAGCAGCTGATGTCCCTATCCAACAGGGACACAGCTGGTATCCCAAGGTGTATATCCCATTAACCATCCAGTTGACCATGTTACACCTTCAAAGGTGTAGGTGGCTAGTCTGCCTGATGTGGACAGGGTACCCATTCCCCTGCAGGGTGATTGTGTGTGACACACATCCAAGCTGTCAACAAGTCCATTCCAGATCACTCACCAGGTAGAGGCTGTGTGTGTGTGTGTGTGTGTGTGTGTGTGTGTGTGTGTGTGTGTGTGTGTGTGTGTGTGTGTGTGTGTGTGTGTGTGTGTGTGTGTGTGTGTGTGTGTGTGTGTGTGTGTGTGTGTGTGTGTGTGTGTGTGTGTGTGTGTGTGTGTGTGTGTGTGTGCGTGTGTGTGTGCTAAAAGAGTGGAGCATGACCTGCACTCATGCAGCAGTCCCAGCAATGTGGAGTGTGTGATTGCCTGGCATGCCAGAGTGAGGTAACTCCTAAGGGGTATGTATGACACCAGGGAGAGGGTTGGCCTCATAGGCTAAAGGTGTACGGTAGATGTCTGATGGGCTGGTATGCCCTGGTAGTGAACTTATGTGATCTCCCCAGCTGCATGTGCCATCTGATGTGAATGATGAATGGAGGATTATGCACATTAATGGTCCTCATTGGGGGGAGCATGAAACATCAGGATCTGGAGTACAATGCATGCTGTAAACCTACATACATGCATGTGCTTTTGGATTAATTTATGTTTTAGGTTATTAATGTGTTTTTTAAGTTTGAAGATGTAAAGGAACAAGCATGGATGTTGGTGTTAATAGCTGGTCTCAAAGTGTGAAGTTTTCATTCATTATAGATGTATACATGTATTTAAGTATACATTTATTTTAATATTATACATATTTTATTTTAATTTTTAATATGTATATAAAAACATATTCATACATTTTACTTGTAATGGAAGAATTTTTAATAATGACAGTTGTTTTAGAAATTAAACCTTATCTAGTGAATGCATATAGCTTTATTTGTAAATGGATGTATACTGCTTTAATAATTTTGATTCTAATTTAACAATTAACTTGACTATTTAAGATAATTGTATAGGGATCTTTGTGTCTGAAGAAGTACATGTCATTTTTTGTACGAAAGCGCTCACATTACAAGTGGTGGTTTTTCATTCGTGCCATCTTCTGTTTTTTTACCTTTATGAGTTTGTAGGAGCAATATTTGAAAAGTGTCCCTATTATGTGACCTTTGTCACCCCATTATTTATGGCTTTGTAAATATTTCTTGCTGTAAGAGCTTGGGAGGTATGGGTACACATGGTGGCCATACCTCTGACCTCTGCATATGTCTGCAGATTGTCCTGATGTCTGACATAATTACTTTCCATCTGTCATAAACATGTGTTTTTCTGGCCAACATTTTGGAAGATCATGACAGTCTGACATTGCAGATTAATGATGGATATTGTCATGTAACAACACATACCCTTTAGAAGGTGCATTCAAATGCATGCTCTATTCTGCTATTTCCCATGTGTGTCACAGCAATATGTGAAGGGTGTGCTCAATGTTTGCTATTTGCCTCAGCTTCCCATATGGCTTTAACCAGATATCTTTCTGTGAGTGGTTGAGAGGTATGCTGGTACATACACACACACACACACACACACACACACACACACACACACACACACACACACACACACACACACAAACATGCATATTCATGACCTGTCCATGCTGATAGCCAAGCCTCTACCTGCCCAGTTTTACAAATAATAATGCCAGATACATAACAGAAACACTACAGAAGTAATGTAGTGTTGCCATGTCTGCCACAACTATTCAAGTGGGTGACAATTGCAGGGGCTGTTAGGATTGCCAATGGTGGGTTCGGTTCAGAGGCCTTTAACATGGTAGAGCCACCTCAAATACACACACACTGCTGCATGGGGGCATGCATTGAAACACACATGCACACAGAGTTGACACTTCCCATAGTAGATGACCCACCTATCTATTTATGTACAGTACACAGTGATATGACAACTGCATGCACCACAGTGCCTTTGTGTTAGAAACTGTGTAACTGTGCTTATAAGGTGGATGACATCTGTAGGGGCTGCAACTAGGTTGGCAATGGGGGAGTTAACAGGATGGAAGAGGCACACAAAATGACATAACCATTGCATGCACACAGTAAAGACAGCCACGATGGATATGCATACAGCAACACATACACAGTTGCCAACCCTATGTATCCACTTGTACATACACTTTACATGCACCACAGAGATTATATGCTGGGGACATAACTTACTACCCCTTACAACAAGTAATCTTGGGAATGCCTTCATGGATGGTGGAATAAGACACCCAAAATAGCAACTGGACTCATATATTGGTCTTACATACCTGGACAAGTGATCGAGCAACAGATGTTGTATCAGCATGATGTTTCAGACAGGTACAACATCTGATGCTGACATGTCTATCACTATGGAAACTGTGACATATTTTGCAATGATTACTCATAAATGCCCATTGTTAGGGGACACAGACCACATATAGGTTGCAAACATCTGGATATTCCATATACATCTGTACAGATGACTGGTATGACCTGTATAGTTAACATGGTGCATGCAAGGCAGATGACTTTAACTGCCTCTTTAAAATAATGCCATAGGGAGGGAGTCAACAGGCCTTAAAACGGTATAACCAACACACACAACAGTCACAGGGGATATGCTTCACACACAAACACACACAGTACTATAGTTGCCAGTGTTGAGATTAGAACCCCCTCCTATCTAATTATTTGCACTATAGTATTACACAGTTATTGCACATGCCACAGAGCTTATAGGACTGAAGAGTGTATACAGGTACTTCTAAGGTGAATGACAGCAAGCCTTGTAAAGTTGTGTGAAGGAAGTGTACCGGGTGGAACATGCCTCAAAATGGTATAACTTACATCTCCTGAGCATATGGTTCACACCCACACACACTCCATCACAGTTACCAGTATTAAATTTAGAACCCCTGCCTATCTATTTATTTATACTACAGTGTTACACAATTATCGCATGCACCACGGAGCTTACAGTGTTGAAGTGTTCCAAGCTATTTCTAAGGTGAATCACATCAGCAGCCCTTGTATGTGAAGTTTACTGGGTGAGAAAGGCCTTAAAGTCACCCCCAGAGAATATAGTTCACAGACGCACACACACACACACACACACACACACACACACACACACACACACACACACACACACACACACACACACACACACACTTGCCAGAACTGAGATTAGAACCCCTGCCTATCTTGTTATTTATACTCTACTGTTATGTAGTTATTGCATGCACCATGGAACTTATTGGGCTGAGGACTGTCCAAAGGTACTTCTAGGGTGAATAACATCAGCAGCCCTTGTAAAGTATGGCAATGGGAAGTATACTGGGTGGGAAAGGCCTCAGAATGCTTTCACCTACAAATATACACACTTACAAACACACTTATTTGCCAGAACTGAGATTAGAACCCCTGCCTATTTAGTTATTTGTATTACACTGTTATATAGTTATTGCACATGCCACAGAGCTTATAGGGGTGATGGTTGCCCAGAGGTATTTCTAAGGTTACTGACATCAGCAAGACTGCTAAAGTACAGCAATGGGAAGTGTAGTGGGTGGGAATGGCCTCAAAAAGTTTTAACCTAGAAACATACACACTTATACACACACATTTGCCAGAATTGAGATTAGAACCCTGCCTACCTAGTTATTTGTGCTATACTGTTATATAGTTATTGCATGTGCCATGGAGCTTATAGGGCTGATAGCTGTCCAAATGTACTTCTAGGGTGAATAACATTGGCAGCCCTTGTAAAGTAGAGCAAAGGGAAGTGTACTGGGTAGGAAAGGCCTCAAAATACATTAACCTACAAACATGCACACTTACAAACACATACATTTGCCAGAACTGAGATTAGAACCCCTGCCTATCTAGTTATTTGTTCTATGCTGTTACCTAGTTATTGCACACCCCACAGAGCGTATAAGGCTTATGGCTGTCGAAAGGTACTTCTATGGTGACTGACATCAGCAGGACTGCTAAAGTAGAGCAATGGGAAGTGTACTGGGTGGGACTGGCCTAAAACTCTGTAACTTACAAACACACATGTGCATGCATGCACACAGTTACATTTGCCAGGACTGAGATTAGAACCCCTACCTATCTAGTTATTTGTACTATAGTGTTACACAGTTATCACATGTACCACAGAGCTTATAGGACTGACAAGTGTCCAAAGGTGATTGTAAGGTAAATGACATCAGCAGATCTTATAAAGTAGGGCAATGAGAAGTGTACTGAGTGGGAAAGGTCTCATAATACTTTAACCTACAAGCACACACACACACACACACACACACACACACACACACACACACACACACACACACACACACACACAAAGGCAGGTGATGTCATATTACAACCCCTACCGTAGTACTATTACACAATGGAGCTCACCTTCATGTTGGCACATGCAACTGGTCTCAACTGGTATGCAACTGTCTGCAGCAGGACATCACTCTACATCTTTCAGGGTATCCCTGTCGATGACTCACTCTCTGTGTGTGTCTCCCTGTGTGTGTGTGTCTCTCTGTCTCTCTGTCTTTCTCTCTCTCTATCACTGTCTGTCTCTATCACAGTTATATAGTCCGATATGGGTTTAGACATAGGCTGGAATTCTCGAAGTGTAGGAGTATGCCCAGTATGACCTCCTATAGTAAGAGTGTGATTCCATTCCAGAGTTAGTTGTACTCCTGACCAGGGTTTTGTGTGCTACAGCTATACCTCTCAACCTGTTGGTGCAAGGAATGTGGAGATACCCTGCCAAAATGGGGGGACAATGGCCCAAACATAGGGAGATACTGTAAATATTGCTCATTAATGTGGGAAGTTGCTAGTGTAACAGGGTTTGTTTTAGCAGACGTTGTCTGGCATATTTGATATCTGACACTGAATGTATTGTGCCATTACTTACTGACAGAAATCCACAGATCATCACAGTGATTTACCTGAGATATACAAGATGTATGATGCACAGACCAAAATTATGAACCAAACTATAGACATTCTTGCCCAATCTGGCCAGTTGAGAGCTGTGACTACAGCCAATTGGCTGTGAAGCTGTGTAAACAGTCCAGCACCTCAGTGATGTACTGGCTGGGGATCACCTGCTTGTGTGTTATTCTTCTTAACTGAAAAGTCATATCCTGGTGTGACTCATACTTCTTAATTCTGCAGTTGTTGCAGAATGTCCAGATGTTTGTCTCATAATTTTGGTTTGTTTTTCATAAAATTGTGTTTTTCTGGCAAGTTAGTAACAAATAATTAAAGACTGAAGTTAGAAAATAATGACAGAACATTTGAGTTTCAGACTTCATAACCTTCAGAAAATTCATGCTAATGCAAAACCCATTATTCCATCAACTTTCTAAGTTTGTGAGAGCGATATTTAAATATCATCCCTATATTTGGGCCTTTGTCTGACTTTTATTTCTGACCTTGTCCAATTGTCTTGCTCTAAGAGGTTGAGAGGTATGGATGTGGGTACGGAAAGTGCATTCTACTGAGCAGAGATGTCCATTATATGTGTGGTATATTCCACATAGCACTGTGATTTCCAGGTATGTCGGTGGCAGAGCAGTATAGAATAATGTGGTGAATCAGTGACAGATATTTGTTTATAGGTTGATAGGTTGATATGAGGTTACTAAGCTATTGGCTCTGATGTCCTTATAACCCTCACAGATGAGAGTGTAGCCCATGTTAAGACATGTCAGCACCCAGAGCACTTGTACACCAAGGACATGGGTGGAATCACAGGACTATATTTTCTGTTTCCCATGCACTTACATAGGGAGCTTTTCACAAAAGGTATTGAGCCACTCAGCTTTATGTGGACAGGGAGTGTATTCCACAGATGGGGGAGTCTGTGGGACATGTATCTGTCACACCAAGCCCTATTGATATCGCAGACCAGGTTGATGCTGCGCCTACAGGTTCATCGAGTGGGCCTTGACTTCCAGATGTGCAACAGTCCCATCAAGACAGGTCTGGATTGCTTTCTATGGCAGACAGAGGTCACCTCTGAGGAGTCTGTATGGATCTGAGTAGAGGAACAGTGCTGTTAGCCTATCTGTGTAGTGTAGATATTGGGGTCCTGGAATCTCCCGGTGAGGAACCTCTGTAGTCTCTCCAGCTGCTGCATGTGCTTTGTGAGGTACAGGACAAAGGGGACATTGTACAAAATAATTGGCCTTATAAGGATAGAATACAAGGATCTTATGACCTCTTTGTCCCCGGATGAGATGCCATTACTTTTGTGTTGACCCATTTATGAAGCTTTCTGTACAACAGAAGCAGCATGGTGCTCAGACTTCAGGTTGCTATCTACCTGTGGGGGGGGGCAAATGCCTCACTACTGATTGTATAATGTAGGACATTATTATTCATGTGATAATATGTGGGGATGTCAGTCTCCCTGAAGGGGATGATGATGCATCTGCAGGCATTCAGCTTGAGGCCATGTTTCTGGCAAAAGTCATTTGTTTTGGTGAGACCCTGTTGTAGGACGTCCACATCACTTTAGGTATTTGATGACTGTTCTCAGCTTGCAGTCATCTGCCAACTTGGTCAGCCATAGGTCGGCGCTTTTGGCCGGCACCTCAGGGGAGTATATCCCATATACCAGAAGCCCCCAGACTGATCCCTGGGGTATGGTACTCATTACGGTTGCACTTCTTGAGTTGGCTACGCCTATTATAATTATGTGGGTTCTATCAATAAACCAGTTTGCTACCCATCTGGTAACATATGGATTGCTGCTTAGTTGACAGAGTTCATGTACTATGGCCAAGTTGGGAATAGTGTGTAGGGCTTTGGCTGAGTCAAAGTGGCCAGAGTGCACCATCTTTCCATCATCCATGTCTTTGTTGGCTGTCATAGGGAAGTCATATAGAGTTCAATGACATACCTCCCCTTCAGAAAGGCAGACTGTGTGGGGTCAAGTATTTGGAGTTTGCCAATGTTCCTGTTAATGAGGTCTTGGATAATCAATGATGATCCATAATGATAATACCTAAGATGGTTTGTGTTGTTATGTTATTATGAGGCTACATGTTGGCCCTAGATGTCAACCTGTCACAGACTGACATCTGTACAGGCCCATATATGACAGTCAGATACAGGCCCACACATGGGGATAGGGTGTTAATACTGCTCTTGCAAACATAGACAGCTGGGAGACCAATTTGTTATAAGCTTGCTTTTTCTATGGCTATGACATCTGCTTCTCTTCTGTCTGCCATTGATGTTTTGACATGAACATTTCTTGTCTGACACATAGTTTGGCAGACAAATGTAATGTTAGAACAAGTGGAGGAGATATATGAGGCATACTTGTGATCCTTCTGTAACAGCCTGTCATTCCAGGGGTATGGATGTTGGCCAGTAATTTGTCAATGCTGACACAGTAAGGTGGCAGCCATTTAACATCTGGCTGTACATTGACTTTCAGGTACCTGCTGTCCTACTAGGCACTGTGTAAGTTACTCCGAGCTGTGTATTGTCCATATGTATGTCCCCCTGTCCCTGACTTGTCCAACTTTCCTGCAGTTACAGATATTGACTTCTGGACAGTGTATAGAACTCCTACCATGGGTGTAGCTGCATGCAAAATAGTTGGCACAGAAGGTCTTGGATCATGGACCCTACTGACCACAGTACTGTACCTAGGCCATTTAGCCATAACAGCCAAGAGTAGTTACTGCCCACTTCCTGACAGTATTACCCACGCATATACATAGCTCATTGACCCCTGCATATTGTGGATATGCGACAAGTTGTCAAGTTGATTGGGAAAGCCCTGGAAATGTGTGCTCTGCTGCTATTACCCTACAAACATACATGTTACTGCATTTATATGAGGACACTGGTGTGTTGGGGTGCATACCTGTCAACTGTACACATTTGCACAGACTGTGCAGATGTTGGCTTTACTTTTTGGTTCCATTTAGCATAGTGTTGTGCCTGTTTTGGAGAATACTGGCATATCACTAAAGACCAAAGGTTAGAATGTTAATGACAGACATTTGAGTTTCAGACTTCCTACCCTTCAGAGACTTCATGCAACTGCAAAATCTGCTGTGATATCACTGTGTAAGTATGTAAGAGGACTATTTCATTGTTGCCCTTATTTGTAGGCCTTTACCAGACAGTTCTTAATGGTTTTCTATGACTGACTTGCTGGGAGAGGCTGAGGGGTGAGTATGGGACCCCAACATTGACATCCATGCATGTGACCTATGACCCACCAGTTTATTTGTCCCCCACATACACTGCAGTGAGTTTTGTCACCTAGGGGACTATGGCATATTCTGCAGAAGACAGTATTGGGTGGACATTTCCTATTGTCCCACATAGCTGTCAGTTTTCTGCTGCTATCCCAGTAGTCCACCCCATTCCCTTGCATATATTCAGCAATACCTGAGATATGCTACCAAAACGTACTACTCCATTCATCTATTGTTAAGAAGAGTGACTTACCTTGTGACTGTGGCAGTTGTGAGGATGGTGCTTGAGGGCTGAATTTGTCAAATGCACGCAGTACAAGGCTATATATGGTAAGGTACAGATAGTGTGATGTGTGTGGCATCCATTTTACAGTGTGTGCGAGTCAGAGAGAGGTGTCAGTCCCTGGTCCCTAGGGTGTCAGTGTATGTGCTATGTGTTGCCTCTTTGCCAAGGCCAGGGCATATTAGGCACACCTACATCTGCCTACAGTGGCAGACTCAGGGGTTCCTCCTCCAAGTCCCTCTGTGCCTGTGGAGACCTTGGCAATGGTGGGGGGCTGGATTCCCCTTCCCTGTGATGTTTCTGGTGCAGCTGTTTCTGAAGGATCATATTGTGTAGCATGACACATACTATGAACATGTATGCACATGTGGCTGGAAAGTATTGCAAGGCTCCACCAGATATGTCAAGGCAGTGGAACCAAGACTTGAGCATCCCAAACACATGCTCTATAATGTTCCTAGTTTGTGCATGTGCCTCATTATGGAGTTCTTCAGTGGGTGTGTGTGCATTTCTGATGGTTGTCATCATCCACAGTTCGAGTGCATAGCCAGCATCCCCCATAAGATGGCCATACGGGATGTCCCCTCTGGCAAATGGCTGGTACAACTGTGAGGCATGGGAGATGTAAAAGTCATGATAGCTGTCAGGGCTGCTAGCACACACATTCTTGATAATGCCCTGGGCATTGCACATGACCTGGCAGTTGATGGAGTGATAGCCCTTGTGGCTGACATACACTCTACCGTCCTCACCGGGTGGTGCTTTGATGTGGATGTGACTGCAGTCTATGGCACCCAGTACCTCTGGGTAGTCTGCTACACAGTGGGAGAGATGCATATTGCTGGCCCTCTCCTCAGGGGTGCTGGGGAAATAAATGTGCTCACTGGCATGTGGTAGCATGGCAACCAGGAACTGGTGGGGTACCCTCGATGCAGATGCCTGTGAGACCCCATGAGGTCCCCAGTAGGTCTTTGAAAAGTACCTGTAGCTAGTATTCTTAAGGCTACACATACCTTGGTTTCAACTGGGATGGGTTCCCCTCTGTTGGCTGTGGATCTGAGGTGAGGCCGGCAGAGCTTGGTGAGTTGCCAAAGTATGTCCCTGTCCACCCCGTAGCACTCTAGTATTTCCAGATCATGTAGCCCCTGGAAGGTTACCCTGAGTCTGAACACTCTTCTCTTCCTCGGTCTGGGCCAGTTGTCAGCATTATCCTTATCACCGCTCTCAGTCTGTAGCACATACAGATGTAGTAAAGCAGCAGCATCCCCTATCATTTTGTCAGTTAAAATTCCCAAGTGTGTACACCATTGGTGCAGAGTTTCTGGGAAAAAAACAGACTGAAAGGTGTTTGCATACTTTATACTGGTGTGCTGCAGATGCTGCCTGTGTGATTGGCTGACTATAATACATTCCACCCACCAGCTATATTATTGAGGGGTTTAGGTGGGTCACTGTGAGTGGCAGAGTCTGTATTAGTGATTTGTAGTTCATTTCCTTTATTCTGCTATTTCCTTTTTTTTCTTACTATGTCTGCTGTGTTTAAGCCCCGTGGTGCACCACACAAACTGTTTTAGCTAGTGTAAACATTGCTGAGCAGAAAAGGCCCTCCCCTGAACACAAACACACTTATCATTTCTTAAAACAGCTAAGCACAGCTAAGCAGGCTCAGACACATCCCCTTGCTTAGCGGAGCACAAATAGGAGCTGCAGAGCTTCAATGTGCTTACCCAAGCATGACAGACCTCCTTTTAATGTCAGCTGCTTCTTCTGCTTACACCACCACATTATAGCTACTACATGGTTAGGTACCCATGGACACAGTCTTCCATTTTGCTATTCAGTAAATTTAGCTCATTTACATACTCCTACTGGCTTATACCCTAGTTACACCACTACACAGAAGCCTATGTCCTTAGCAACTGCTGTTACCTGTTATTATTATGAGTCTGCATCCTGCCCACTATAATAGCAAAATTCATGTTTCACATTTAATTGACTTTTTACAGATTTTTTTTCATTTTCTGCACGATCGCATTTGCGCACTGCTGTGCTCCCCTTAAATGGCCATAATCGGCCAAAAAAAACTTTTGATTTTTGAAATTTTAAAACACTTTTGCATGCCAATGGTCATAGTTTCGGCCATTGGCATGCCTAATAAACATGATACATGCTTTACTTTGAGCTGTCATGCCCTGTTTTGATTTTTGCAGAAATGTACATGGTTACTAACCAAATACATTTCTGCTGCGGACACGGTTCCAACACAGATGCCTGTCTGCTTGCTGGATCACAAAGTCAGCTCATTTGCATGGTTTTCATGAGCAAATGAGGTAATTTGCATTATTCCATCACATCCATGCCGGAATAGTGCTGGGAGGCTCGTGCACGCCCCCAGCGTTGTTTACTGGATTGCACAAGCTCCAATCCCCATGTTCGAGCCATGCTACTATGCTTACATGGAGATTAGCTCTTTGTAAGCTTTATTAAAACCCTGGGTTAGTGATAATGATTGTTCTTGTGCAGTTCGCACAGCTTGGAAACCTGTTGTCACATATATTAATGACTGGGCTGATGAGATAAATAATAATGGGCAAAGTGCCAACAGAGCACATTTTGGAAGGGAAGTGTCCTCTCCTAGTAAAGATCACTCAGCCCCTACTAAACCTCATACTACTGATGATAACTCTGGAATTCAGGTTAAAAAAGAACCACAATCTGAGGATTTAGAACATGTAAAAGAAAATAAAAAAAGAAAGAAAGAAATGGAGACATTCACAACAAATAACAAGGAAGAAAACTAAATTGATTGTCTATGATGCAAAATAATACTTACTAAAATGGACACTACTTTGTTATGTAACCCACAGATTACAGGGAATAATAACACTGTTTAATCACAAAACTTTCAGCCAACAGAAAGTAGGGTTGGGAGGGTGGCCTAATGGTTAAGGTGTTTGCCTTACAAACACAAGGTGCAGGGTTTGAGTCTCACAAGGTATAATTGGCTAGGCTTAAAATGGTTTGCAAGGGCAGTTAGCTTAATACTAATCTATGAACCTATATATAATATACAATTTTTCTAACAGGGAAGGAACAAATAAGAGGTAAGGGGAAAGCTAAAAAGAAGAAGAAATCAAACCCAAACTTGGAAGGATTAAAAATATTACTGTAGGGGAAAAAAGGAGAAATACTGGGTCTACTTCTAAAGACCGAACCAACGATTCCCCGACACAGAAATCACCGACGCCAGAAAACTGACAACACACAAACCCGACAACGCGAAACACCGAACACCATAACACCGACACACTACACGTAAACAACACAGTACACTACAACACATATCCACTAGCCCTAACCCAAACCCTAACCCTAAGGTCCGACACTACCGCACACTCTCCCTACCTGCACCCTAACCCTAACTCACTTACACACCCCGAACCCCAAGCTCCGACACTACCGCACACTCTCCCTACCTGCACCCTAACCCTAACTCACTTACACACCCAACCCCAAGCTCCGACACTACCGCACACTCTCCCTACCGGCACCCTACCCCTAACCCACTTGCACACGCGCAACCCCAAGCTCCGACACTACCGCACACTCTCCCTACCTGCACCCTAACCCTAACTCACTTACACACCCCGAACCCCAAGCTCCGACACTACCGCACACTCACCTATCACACACCCTAACCCTACATCCCTGAGTATTGCACACTTACCTGTCCGCTCCCTACTCCTAAATCCCTCACTATCGCATACTTACCAGGTCGCGCTTACACATTCCCCTTGTCGGTCTTCCGTCTGTCGGGATTCGAGCGTGTCGGTCAACTGCGTTGTCGGTCGTTTGGTGTCGGTGATTTCACTGTCGGCGAATCGGCGTTTCGGTCATTAGAAGTAGACCCGAAATACTGCAGATGACAATATAGCTCAGATAGTGAATTTACAAAGGTAGCTTGACAGGAACTGTATACTTTCAAATGAAATAAACTTTGAAAACAGTAAGATTAATAAGACTAACTGTGAAAAAGATCATTATTTTGTAACAAATGAAAATGCAGACATTACTGACTTAAAAGTGGAAGATT
Source organism: Protopterus annectens (assembly GCF_019279795.1). Taxonomy (NCBI): domain Eukaryota; kingdom Metazoa; phylum Chordata; order Ceratodontiformes; family Protopteridae; genus Protopterus; species Protopterus annectens. The sequence continues at coordinate 79,387,327 of NC_056751.1, read as the reverse complement.
CTTTACATCTGATCAGAAATGATATACTAATACTTAGAAATTTACTTAGAGGAACTGATAGGCCTTAGAACACTTTAATGTGAGGAGGTGTGGAAATGCTTTCATTAATGTTGACTAAATTATCACATCTTCAAGGACTCATTGATTGTTAGTAGGGAACTTATAGCCCTCTTAGACAAACTACCTTACACATGTGTTAGGATATATGTTATGTAAATCACATATAAAAAGGAGAGTCAGGTCAGCATGAAGGAAAACCTTTTTTGGGTAAATATCTACATGAAAAAACTGTCCATTTCAAAATTCAGAAATGTGTAAAACACCCAACTCTCGTTGGGGGTACACATCTATTTAGATAGGATAGAGTCTGCTTGTCAAGACAAGGGAATATCATTTTTGCAGCAGATATATCACAATATTTGACTAACACAAGACAGAATTTTGCCTGGTCAGAAATTTAAGACTTCACAGATAGCAATATTTGATTTGTGTGTGCTAATTGTTAATGTTAAGAGCAATGGTGATATATTTTTTTTAAATGGAAAATTTGCTATGTCCACATAAGACTGATGCTGTTATGTATGTGAAACTTGGTTAAAGAACATTGACTGGCAACCAGTTCTCTTAGGTCATAAATGTTTTTACTGTAACAGACATTCTAACAAAAAATCAGGAAGAAGTATTATGATAGGGATTAAATATTTTTATGAGACCTGTGAGTTTTTAAATGATACCACCGATACTGTGGATTGCATAACTGTGACAGTAAAAACAACCCTGGAATAGATTATAGCCATTCGAATGTGTAGACCACCAAAGTCAAGTGCTGATGAACTAGAGGAATTCATACATTTCTTGCATGAAATACGGGAGGGGAAATAATAGTAGACAAACTTACCAGAAACAGACTTGAATAATATTGATTCTACAATATTATTGAGAAAATTATTTAAAAAGGATTTTCAGGAGGAATTGCTGCAGATTGTAAACAAATCAGTCAGTGAATGGAACATACTGGACCTTGTTTATGTCCCTAAGGAGATGATTGTTAATTTATGTCAGATTTTACTATGAGATAAAATATAAAAAAATATAAGGAATGGAAATAAAGTTGAACTATACCTTTGAAAACTGAAATAAAAAATGGAAAGACAAATTTAATATAGTGTAGCAAGATCGGGAAAATGTGAAGAAAATGTATAATGTAATACAAGCATAATAAGAGAACATTTTATGGATATATGGATTAAAGACATACAAATTTATAAACTATGTGTAGATTCTAAAATTTATTCTCAAGCACAATAGATTAGAGATATGTTTACACAAGTTTATGCTAAACAGTTTGGTTCCATAAAGGAGGTGATAAAGTATACCAGTAAATTCAGGTAATTTCAGATACTGAACTTAAAACTGTCTATATTGAAAAAGAACTATGCAAACTGGACACAAACAAAGCACAGCGAAGAGATAGAATTAGTAATAATGACCCAAAAACACATTAGACATGAACTTGCAGTACCATTATAATTGATATTCACAGGATCAATTAGGTATGGGGAGATGCCACGTGATCAGCATATATCACCATACATGGGTGGAAAATAGATCTATAACTACCCGGAACATGATGTTCTATAGCAATATAATAGCTCTAAATGAAAAAAAATATGCTGTGATATAATTTATATAGCTATAACTTCAGCTTTTGATAAGGACACACACAAAACACTGATCAATAAATTAAAACAACTAGGTATTAATTTAATATCGATAAAATGGATAGTTGCACAGCTTGCAAATAGGTCATGGCAAGTATCACACAGCAATTGGCAGCTGAAATTCCAGGTTACAGTCATAGTGTACCAAGAGAGCCTATCACACACCCATACTTGTTTAGCTAGTTTCTTTCAGATCTATCTTTTTCATCTAAGTTGTTCTACAGTCTGTATGCAGATGACTTCAAAATGAGTAAACTGATTATATCTGTTGCAGATAGGGCATGTCTGTAAAACAGCTTGACTCAGTTGACCAGAGGAGAATAATATGCTGATAAATACATTGAAGGAAGAAAATGTAATATGGTACATGTTGCTTGAAACTGTAGATTCATTCAAGGACCTGGGTATATGGGTGAATCTAGTTATGAGTTTTTTCCAGTTATTTCAGCTATCAATTGTTTGTTAGGCATAACAAATATAGGCTGTATAAAAGATTTATAAAGTCAAGGAAATCAGAAATTATGAAATTAGTGTTTGTAAGTTACAATAAAGCCAAACTAATGCATGGAATAATAATATGGAAACTTTCTAAAAAAACTTTTATGAGTAAATTGGAAAGAGGACCACTGAAATATACAAGGGGCATCCATAGATGGGAATATTAAGTTATTATGAAAGAATAAAATGTCTGAACTTACATTTAGATATTTAAAAGGAGACATTATTCAGTTAAATAAGGCACTTAGAGACAACTGCCTCTGGGAATGTTTGGGGTTATCAAACAATAATAGAGAATCATTAACACTAACAGACTTGCCCAAAAGCCAGACCCCTGGTTCAGCTTAAGTTCAATATTCCTTAACACTAACAGACTTGCCCATATCTGTACTTTATGTGACACTCACAAAGCATATCTCCAAGACCCACAAATCACCTAATGACATGAAACAGTTCCAATTTCCCAATGACAGCTCTCTCACAGAGGGATGCATATAAGTAATCAGTCAACCAGAGTATTCAGACTGATGTAAATAAAGCATTACTGTCAAATGCCAAGTATAATTTGTTCACAATAAATAAACAACTTTCTTTTTTATCTACCTCATGCATTCCCCCCAAATCTTTAACCTCAAATGATGAGATTAGAGGGTGTGAACTTCTACACTGTCACCTCATTTCAGAACCTAGGTACCTAGCACTGTATGTTAGTTTCTCTCAAGAAAAAAAATAGAAAACTACTTTATGAATCAGAGGTTTACCTTTAGATGTGTGTATTACACACAGGCAACTTGCAATTGTGCGAAAGGCAGTCTGCAAGATTTGCAAAGGCCGAACAGAAAAAGGTTCGAATGTGCAATAAGCGAATGCACAGTAAGATTCGCTCATTGCACATTCGACATTCTGGGGCGGATTGCACTATAGTGGGGATTGGGAAATGGTTCCTTTCCCCACTGTAGTGCGATATCAAAGTTAGAATAATAAAGTAGGGGGTTGCAGGGGGGCTTGCCCCCATGTTTTACACTTTGTTTTTTTTTTTGTTCGATAATAATGTTTGAAAAATAGCATATCTCCTTTTCAATTTGCTGTTTTTCGAACATTAAGGACTGTTGATGTTTACATTTTCGTGGTTTCGAGCCACTCATATGAGCACTCGAACCACTGTGATTCCAGGTTTTAAAGGTAAACCAAATCAGAAGTACAGTTAAATTATTATTAACAAAAGAAAGTACAGTACCCCCCACTGTGTGCCTTTTAGTAAGCATACCTGGAGTTACAGGGTTCCCAAGCATTAATACAATATCATTTAAATTTGCCCACTAACAGGCATCTGAGGAACTAGAGCCCCAAATCTGTAGAAAACAAAAAAAGATTATCCTCCTTTACTTCTAAGATAATGACAAGTATTCATCATTATCTCTCAAGCACTCACCTCACTCTTTCAGTATCCCCCACTCCCAGCCATACAACCTTTTGTGATTTGTTGGCTTCTCTTTTTGCATTAACAGGAAGTCGATCTTCAGCCCTCAGTAGAAAACCACAATGGCATTCATAATTTAACAAGGATTACAGGAACAGTGTTGCTCAAAAAAAATGTCAGCAAATTGCCATAATATAGCAATTTTTAACATATTAAGCTCATCTTTCCATCAGGATATCTGTATGATACCCCTATTTTAACTACCCCAGGGGCAGTTTCACATACCAAATGTGCAATCATGCTTTGCAGCAGAGTTTTGCAATGATTTGTGTATGCTTTTATTAAACCCTAAGATGATTGTCTCAAAACATCCTTCAGAATTCCAACTCCATGACAAACAGGGATGAAGCTGTGAGTATGATTCAGATGACCCCAGATCAGTTAATGTCTTGGCTGCTAGAGGAGCTGGCTGGGGTAGGTTGTAAGTGCGTGGCTGAAGCTGTCTCGGCCATCCTGGGAGGAGGACACTAGTCTGGCATGCTGCTGGGTTGGCATCTGATAGCACAGGTACACCGCATGAGGGCATGGGGACATGCTTGATAGCCTTTATGGGGCATGTATATGATCATGCACACCCAGAGAAGAAAGCAATTCAGGCATTTTCATCAGTGAGCATGCATGCCAGTCACTGTCAGACAAGTTAGGGCCATTATAAGAATGCCCCACATGGTTACCTAAATGATCACCTGTCCCCTGTTCAGAAATAAATTGGCTGATTGATTGCAGAAAATTGAGAGGCAGTCACTGGGGGATAAAGAGCAGTTAGGAACTATGAATGTCATTGCACTGATACTGAGATGCTGTGATTGGATCTTGCACTCACGCTGAGATATGATTGGAATAGACACTGTATAGATGAACTTCTTATACAGTGAACTTCCATGCTATGGGTATAGCTGATGTAGTGCAGCTTAACTTCGGTAATACTGAAGTTCTTTGGCAAGTGCAGCATTTTGTTTTGCATCCAGCCCCATTCTCTCTGTATGCATGCTGCACCTTGTTGGAAAATGTAGTCAGATTTGAGCATGATTGGAATCACATGCGAGCCACAAGATGCCTGAGTCCTTAGTTTCAAGGCAGTGGTCTCTGACTGCCTGGGACATGGGCACTTGTAGTAGACCCTTTACCTATTGTTGAAAAGACTTGTACACCCCAAGCTATCTAAAGCACATGCGCACACACACACACACACACACACACACACACACACACACACACACACACACACATATACGCATACATGCATGCATGTGTATGTGCACACACACACAATTCATGCACAACACACACACGCACACACACACACACACACACACACACACACACACACACACACACACACACACACATACATACATGCATGCATGTGTATGTTATACACAACCACAAAATAATGTGCAGAAAGTGATATTCAAACTGTAAATTCAAACAAATCACCACGTAGCCGATGTCCTCCAACCTTAAACAATGATTTATTCAAAGTACACACTGGACACTATGTAAAAATAATAAAAGTTAAGCGCTTTCGTCGGTAGACTTCTTCAGAACTGTTCCTATTGAAAAAAGCACCCTCTTTTATACACACGCAATTACATTCAATAAAATCAATTATTCTATTAAAATAACAATCACCTCTTAAAGAGGAAAGTTAGATACAACAAATAGGTCATAGTAACCCCTAAAGGGTAGATATTTACAAAAAAATGTGTATCTGTAAAAAGTAATAAATGTGTAAGCAGAAAAAAGAAAAAAACATAAAGAGTATGAAAAGGTTACTGACCCTTTATGCAAATTTACAATTTTGATGCCCTATATTTTAGCTCAGGAACAATACTAACACAATCATTTAATCCAGGTGGAGCCATGGCATTCAGCTCTAGTTGCCATCTACCTTCAGCTCTTAGAAGCTTATTTTTCCAATCTCCACCTCTCATATCTTTAATCACCACTTCAAGTATGCCAAACAAAAATGTGTGGTCAGAATTTACTTTGATATGTTTAAATAAAGCATTCTTCTCATCTTTTCTAGAAATAATATATAGGTGTTCATAAATCCTCCTTTCTGTCTTCCCTATATAAAAATGTTTACATTGTTGGCATACAGCCAAGTAAACCACCCCAGTAGTATTGCAAGAACCTGCCCTAAATTTAACCTTGGTATTGTAGGGTCCCAATACCACAGAAGGAAATCCGAAAATGTATTTACAATAATCACAAGCTCCACATTTAGTGGTCCCTTTATTACTGATTTTGCTAGTCTGTTCTTGTTTTTCCAACAAACTTTTTAAATTTCTATGGACCTTGTACGTAAATAAAGGTTTGTTACCCACAGTGGACCATAACTCTTGGTTGCTTTTAAACATATTCCAATTATTCATTATAATATTCCTAACTTGGGAAGTGGTTTCACCCTGGGTTAAAATCATAGACCGGGAATGGTTCATTGTATTCACACTTGCTTGTAATAAGTTTAATTCATTGATACCCAATAGTGCTTTAAATCTCAGACCCCATTCTCCAACCACTTGTTCTTTAATATCATTAACAAAATTAGTTGGATATCCCCTAGCTATGAAAATTTTTGCCAATTTTTCAGTTTTTACTGTCACCAATTCACGATCAGAACATATCCTCACCACACGAACCATTTGACCTTTAACTATATTTCTTTTCACGTAGTGAGGGTGACAACTGGTAAATTCAAGGTAATTGTTCGAAAAAGTGGATTTTCTATATACACAGGACTGAAAAACTCCTTTAACTGTGTCTTTTGATAGGTAAACATCCAAATATTCAATATTGGAAGGTCCACTGGAACCAGTAAATTTAAAATATTCACATCTACCATTTAAAAAAAATCCAAAAAATTATTATGTAACCCGTCTCTCTTCCACAAAATAAAAAGATTGTCTAAAAATCTTAAATAAACTAACCAAGTGTCTTTAAAGGAGCTCCCTAAAATGTACAAAGTTTCCCACTTATACATAACAAGGTTTGCAAATAAGGGAGCACAACTGTTCCCCATCGCAACTCCTACTGTTTGAAGAAAAAATTTACCTTCAAAACAAAAATAATTGTTTTTTAAAATCACTTCTATTAATACCATAATAAAATGTATCATAGTGTTACTTAGGTTTGTTTTTTCAACTAAAACCTCATGGAAATATTCCAATCCCTTCTCATGTGGGATTGAGGTGAATAAATCAACAATGTCAACAGTGGAAAAACTTACATCCTTGTTGTAAAATTCATTCTTAATTCTTTTCAAAAAATCCCAGGAATCTACCAGTATATGATCTATAGGTAACAAAGCGTTCCTGACTGTGCGATCCACAAACACTCCCAAAGAATATGTAATACTGTTCCATCCAGCTATAATTAACCTATAAGGGGGATCTTTAAGGTTTTTATGTGTTTTAGGTATCCCGAAAACTGTGGGAATAGTAGGTGAATCGATGTTCAAAAAATTAAACATCTCCTCGTTTATTACACCTTGGTATAATGAATCTTCTAATAACAACCTGATCTTCCTATAGGAAATGTTTATTTGATTTCTAGATACACATTCGTATTTCGGCTCATCCTGTAACATACAAGAGATCTTGTTATTGTAATCCACTTTATTAACCACAGTCATACCTCCACCCTTGTCGGGTTTCATAAACCTTAAATTAGAACTGCCCCTTAATTTGTCTAATAGTAATTTTTGTGTCTTTGTTAAGTTAAAAAATCTGTGTCTATGTTCCTTGAGTGTTTTGTATATTTCTTGACTACATACTCTTTCAAAGGTATTCAACAGAGGATGTAACGGTGGGTTGTAACAACTCTTTTTCTTTAAACAAGTTCCACCTGGGTAAACATCATTGGGAAAATCCTTGTATAAAAAATTCAAATTTAATTTCCTAACAAAAGGTTTTAACTCAGTGAGTGTATCACTAACTCTTTCCCTAGTAGATGGCACAAATTTTATCCCTTTCATTAATAAGTGAAACAAGTCTTTATTGATGTCAATCCCTGCATAATTAAATATTTTAAAACCTTTGTAGGTACAAAGTAACCCTTCAAATCCATAACTTATACTTCCTGAAGTGTCAACCCTAAGGCCATCACTGTTTCCTAAACCTGGGGGTAGTTGTTCTTTTTCCAGTTGGATATACCCCTGTAACTGTTCCTCCTCCCCCTCCCTGGGGCCCTAAAAAAGCATTGTCATCTCTGAAGCTATTTTTGTGTTGTAATCTAGCTGACCTTCTTAAAGGGGGGTACTCCACATCATAAGAACTGTTACCATCACTCTGTCTAATTGTAGATACTGTCCTCTTTTGTACTCCTTCATTAGCTTGGGGGTTAATAGAAACAGCCTCACCTTCACAGTATGCTTTTGGTAGGGGGTATGCCAAGTTGTGTTTGTATTCGTCCCTGAGCAATTTTTTCCTTTTCCTTTCAATATTAATGCCTACATCATGTTCCACTTTATCAAACAAATTGTTGTATCTGTAATTAATATTAATAAACTTCCCATCATTTAAAATAAAATTATTATGTTCATCAATGTCTTTTAACAGTTCATCAATTCTCTTGTTGTTAATTTTTATAATAAAGTCCAAAAGTTCCATCCCGTGTCAGTCAAACATTTCCAACAATTCACTACATTCTGGTTGTCCTTTCTTAATACCATTTGGGAACTTAAAAACCTGCAACCCCTTTGGTACTCTTTTTTTATCAATACATTACTTTAAATATGCGTTATCGCACTGTAAACCCCGAACTTTGTAGAGCTTTGACTCAAGTGTTACTAACCTCAAGTCCAAACTGTCTGTAACTTCTGTGGTTGCCTTTTTAAGAAACCCATAATCCGTTTTCTTCCACTCGCTTAACCGGTCAAAATTTTGGTTGGAACCTAATTGTCCCAGTCTATTAATGTTCACATTTCCCGTTGCTCTTATGTCTTCTTGGATTTCCACATTACGCTGGCTCAAATTGAGCCTGTTACCAGCGCCCTGTGAAGTTCCTCTTCCTTCCCTAGGTAAAGTCTCACTACCGGATACAGGAAGTGATGGAGTTTGTAAACGAACAACCGCCTCTTGTAATTCGGACACCTTGTTCGTTAAATTTAAGATAAGCTGCAACAGACTATCATTGCTGTCCTCAGTCCATTGCCCGCATGGAAAGGGAACGGAATCAAATTCGTCTTCAAAGACTGGTGATAAACCGTTGTCTTCCATGTTAAGGTCAAGGAGGCTACTCCGCACCTTCTACACAACCACAAAAAAATGTGCAGAAAGTGATATTCAAACTGTAAATCCAAACAAATCACCATGTAGCCGATGTCCTCCAACCTTAAACAATGATTTATTCAAAGTACACACTGGACACTATGTAAAAATAATAAAAGTTAAGCGCTTTCATCGGTAGACTTCTTCAGAACTGTTCCTATTGAAAAAAGCACCCTCTTTTATTACACACACAACTACATTCAATAAAATCAATTATTCTATTAAAATCAATTATTCTATTAAAATAACAACCACCATTGTGTGTGTATAAAAGAGGGTGATTTTTTCAATAGGAACAGTTCTGAAGAAGTCTACCGAAGAAAGCGCTTAACTTTTATTATTTTTACATAGTGTCCAGTGTGTACTTTGAATAAATCATTGTTTAAGGTTGGAGGACATCGGCTACGTGGTGATTTGTTTGGATTTACAGTTTGAATATCACTTTCTGCACATTTTTTGTGTTTGTGTATAAGGTGCGGAATAGCCTCCTTGACCTTAACATGGAAGACAACGGTTTATCACCAGTCTTTGAAGACGAATTTGATTCCGTTCCCTTTCCATGCGGGCAACGGACTGAGGACAGCAACAATAGTCTGTTGCAGCTTATCTTAAATTTAATGAACAAGGTGTCCTAATTACAAGAGGCGGTTGTTCATTTACAAACTCCATCAGTTCCTGTATCCGGTAGTGAGACTTTACCTTTACCTAGGGAAGGAAGAGGAACTTTACAGGGCGCTGGTAACAGGCTCAATTTGAGCCAGCGTAATGTGGAAATCCAAGAAGACGTAAGAGCAACGGGAAATGTGAACATTAATAGACTGGGACAATTAGGTTCCAACCAAAATTTTGACCTGTTAAGCGAGTGGAAGAAAACGGATTATGGGTTTCCTAAAAAGGCAACCACAGAAGTTACGGACAGTTTGGACTTGAGGTTAGTAACACTTGAGTCAAAGCTCTACAAAGTTCGGGGTTTACAGTGCGATAACGCATATTTAAAGGAATGTATTGATAAAAAAAGAGTACTGAAGGGGTTGCGGGTTTTTAAGTTCCCAAATGGTATTAAGAAAGGACAACCAGAATGTAGTGAATTGTTGGAAATGTTTGACCGACACGGGATGGAACTTTTGGACTTTATTATAAAAATTAACAACAAGAGAATTGATGAACTGTTAAAAGACATTGATGAACATAATAATTTTATTTTAAATGATGGGAATTTTATTAATATTAATTACAGATACAACAATTTGTTTGATAAAGTGGAACATGATGTAGGCATTAATATTGAAAGGAAAAGGAAAAAATTGCTCAGGGATGAATACGAATACAAACACAACTTGGCATACCCCCTACCAAATGCATACTGTGAAGGTGAGGATGTTTCTATTAACCCCCAAGCTAAGTAAGGAGTACAAAAGAGGACAGTATCTACAATTAGACGGAGTGATGGTAACAGTTCTTATGATGTGGAGTACCCCCCTTTAAGAAGGTCAGCTAGATTACAACACAAAAATAGCTTCAGAGATGACAATGCTTTTAGGGCCCCAGGGAGGGGGGTGGAGGAACAGTTACAGGGGTCCATCCAACTGGAAAAAGAACAACTACCCCCAGGTTTAGGAAACAGTGACGGCCTTAGGGTCAACACTTCAGGAAGTATAAGTTTTGAATTTGAAGGGTTACTTTGTACCTACAAAGGTTTTAAAATATTTAATTATGCAGGGATCGACATCAATAAAGACTTGTTTCACTTATTAATGAAAGGGATAAAATTTGTGCCATCTACAAGGGAAAGAGTTAGTGATACACTCACTGAGTTAAAACTTTTTGTTAGGAAATTAAATTTGAATTTTTTATACAAGGATTTTCCCAATGATGTTTACCCAGGTGGAACTTGTTTAAAGAAAAAGAGTTGTTACAACCCACTGTTACATCCTCTGTTGAATACCTTTGAAAGAGTATGTAGTCAAGAAATATACAAAACACTCAAGGAACATAGACACAGATTTTTTAACTTAACAAAGACAGAAAAATTACTATTAGGCAAATTAAGGGGCAGTTCTAATTTAAGGTTTATGAAACCCGACAAGGGTCGAGGTATGACTGTGGTTAATAAAGTGGATTACAATAACAAGATCTCTTGTATGTTACAGGGTGAGACGAAATACGAATGTGTATCTTGAAATCAAATAAACATTTCCTATAGGAAGATCAGGTTGTTATTAGAAGATTCGCTATACCAAGGTGTAATAAACGAGGAGATGTTTAATTTTTTGAACATCAATTCACCTACTATTCCCACAGTTTTCGGGATACCTAAAACACATAAAAACTTTAAAGATCCCCCTTATAGGTTAATTATAGCTGGATGGAACAGTATTACATATTCTTTGGGAGTGTTTGTGGATCGCACAGTTAGGAACGCTTTGTTACCTATAGATCATATACTGGTAGATTCCTGGGATTTTTTGAAAAGAATTAAGAATGAATTTTACAACAAGGATGTAAGTTTTTCCACTGTTGACGTTGTTGATTTATTCACCTCAATCCCACATGAGAAGGGAATGGAATATTTCCATGAGGTTTTAGTTGAAAAAACAAACCTAAGTAACACTATGATAAATTTTATTATGGTATTAATGGAAGTGATTTTAAAAAACAATTATTTTTGTTTTGAAGGTGAATTTTTTCATCAAACAGTAGGAGTTGCGATGGGGAACAGTTGTGCTCCCTTATTTGCAAACCTTGTTATGTATAAGTGGGAAACTTTGTACATTTTAGGGAGCTCCTTTAAAGACACTTGGTTAGTTTATTTAAGATTTTTAGACGATCTTTTTATTTTGTGGAAGAGAGACGGGTTACATAATAATTTTTTGGATTTTTTAAATGGTAGATGTGAATATTTTAAATTTACTGGTTCCAGTGGACCTTCCAGTATTGAATATTTGGATGTTTACCTATCAAAAGACACAGTTAAAGGAGTTTTTCAGTCATGTGTATATAGAAAACCCACTTTTTCGAACGATTACCGTGAATTTACCAGTTGTCACCCTCACTACGTGAAAAGAAATATAGTTAAAGTTCAAATGGTTTGTGTGGTGAGGATGTGTTCTGATCATGAATTGGTGACAGTAGAAACTGAAAAATTGGCAAAAATGTTCATAGCTAGGGGATATCCAACTAATTTTGTTAATGATATTAAAGAACAAGTGGTTGGAGAATGGGGTCTGAGATTTAAACCACTACTGGGTATCAATGAGTTAAACTTATTACAAGCAAGTGTGAATACAATGAACCATTCCCGGTCTATGATTTTAACCCAGGGTGAAACCACTTCCCAAGTTAGGAATATTATAACGAATAATTGGAATATGTTTAAAAGCAACCAAGAGTTATGGTCCACTGTGGGTAACAAACCTTTATTTACGTACAAGGTCCATAGAAATTTAAAAAGTTTGTTGGAAAAACAAGAACAGACTAGCAAAATCAATAATAAAGGGACCACTAAATGTGGAGCTTGTGATTATTGTAAATACATTTTCGGATTTCCTTCTGTGGTATTGGGACCCTACAATACCGAGGTTAAATTTAGGGCAGGTTCTTGCAATACTACTGGGGTGGTTTACTTGGCTGTATGCCAACAATGTAAACATTTTTATATAGGGAAGACAGAAAGGAAGTTAGGTAGGAGGATTTATGAACACCTATACAGTATTTCTAGAAAAGATGAGAAAAATGCTTTATTTAAACATATCAAAGTAAATTCTGACCACACATTTTTGTTTGGCATACTTGAAGTGGTGATTAAAGATATGAGAGGTGGAGATTGGAAAAATAAGCTTCTAAGAGCTGAAGCTAGATGGCAACTAGAGCTGAATGCCATGGCTCCACCTGGATTGAATGATTGTGTTAGTATTGTTCCTGAGCTAAAATATAGGGCATCAAAATTGTAAATTTGCATAAAGGGTCAGTAACCTTTTCATACCCTTTATGTTTTTTCTTTTTTCTGCTTACACATTTATTACTTTTTACAGATACACATTTTTTTGTAAATATCTACCCTTTAGGGGTTACTATGACCTATGTGTTGTATCTAACTTTCCCCTTTAAGAGGTGATTGTTATTTTAATAGAATAATTGATTTTATTGAATGTAATTGTGTGTGTATAAAAGAGGGTGCTTTTTTCAATAGGAACAGTTCTGAAGAAGTCTACTGACGAAAGCGCTTAACTTTTATTATTTTTAAATAGTGTCCAGTGTGTACTTTGAATAAATCATTGTTTAAGGTTGGAGGACATCGGCTACGTGGTGATTTGTTTGGATGCATGTGTATGTGCACACACACACACACACACACACACACACACACACACACACACACACACACACACACACACACACACGCACGCGCACACACACACACACACACACACACACACACACACACACACACACACACACACACACACATACAGAAGTGTATGTGCATGCACAAACATGCACATGCACATGCACGCACACACACACACACACACACACACACACACACACACACACACACACACATATACATACATGCATGCACACATGCATATGTGCACGCACACACACACACACACACACACACACACATATACATACATGCATGCACACATGCATATGTGCACACACACACACACACACACACACACACACACACACACACACACACACACACGTATACAATGCTCACCTACATACACACACACCACACAATCTGCATGCAGAAGATTCAGTCCTAGGCTGTAAGTTCAGTCTATATTTAGGAGATTCAGCCTCATCACAGAAGCTCAATCTGCACATGGGAGATTAACCCAAAAATGGATGTTCAATCACTGAAGCTTTCACACAGGCAGAGTAAGTGAAACGTGAGAACTTAAGATTTTACTTGGATTTTTATGCAGAAACTTACTTGGGAACACAGAACTTGCACAGGGGAAATTTATGTTTTGCAGAGAGACTGTGTGTGTGTGTATATCCTTCAAGATCAATTACACATCAGCCTCCCAGTATGAATTGCAAGGATAATGCAGAAAATTTAGGTAAGTCACTGGATTACACTCAGTCTGTAATACATAGTCATCAACAGAAAATACAAGTTTACCATGTCCTAGAAGCACTCTCTGGTTAAGTAACTTGCTCAAAGTCACACAGTAGGGAAATGGACCTAGAATTAATCAAACCCTGTAACCCTAATTACAGGAGGCAACTCAATAAAACTTTAGAGCCTTACTCCACGGCAATAGCTGCCAGACCTCCCTTAACATAATTAATTTTCTAATAACTCACTGAGAGTAATAGTCAGTCAATAATGCTGCTCATTAGAGTTTTATAGCTGTTGTTCAGAAAATGCATTTCAGGTTAATTGAAGTTGTCTGACACTTAAAGCTCTGAGCTATTAACAAACTGTTTCCTGTAGTCAAAAGGGCAAAGTCTGAATCCTTTCACCTCCATTTGTCTACTGTGTCCCTTTGAGCAAGTCACTCAAACAGTGTTCCTGAGTCATTCCTGAGAAGAGATACTTTAAACAGTCCCTGGGATTCAGCAAAACCCTACACAGAGTGCAGGAATAGTGCAGCAGCTGCTGCGCAAAAAATGGCCGCCAAGCGATTCAGTAAAGTGCTCCTGGGACATGCATGAGTCATCTTACACTGTTCCTACACGGACACCACTGCCTAATGCTAATTACCTCATTTGCTGGTGAAAACCATGCAAATGAGGTGAATTAGCAATTCAGCAAGCAGGCAGGTGTTCGTGCAGGAATAGTGCAAGAAGCAGAAATGTGTTCAGTTACTAGCTGAACACATTTCTACAAATTAGAAAACGGAGGCATGACAGCTCGAAATAAAGCATGTATTACATTTAGTAGGTATGCCAATGGCCAAATATATGACCATTGGCATGATAAATAGTTTTAATTTTTTTTAAATAAAACTTTTTTTTTTTGGCCGATTTCAGCCATTTAAGCATAGGGCAGCAGCGCTCAAACAGGATCATGCCGAAAATAAAAAAAAGGGGGAAAAAACAATTTTGACAGAAATCTGCATTTTCCCATTATAGTCAATGGCATGCAGAATGAAAACAATACCAGGGAATAGTGATTGCTAAGAGGAAAGGCCCAGTTTAAGTGTGGTAACTATGGAGTAAGTCAGTGGTGTATGCAAATGAGGGGATTTATACTGATCCCAGGATTCAGAAAGCCTAAATTTCCATGCAGGAGCAGCGTAGGAGCTGCTGCACAGAAAATGATTGCAGAGCGATCCAGGATAGTGCCGTTTTCACGTGCACGAGGAGTCCTACACTGTTCCTGCATGGAAAGCCAGCAAATATACAAATCACCTCATTTACTGGTGAAAACCATGCAAATGAGGTGATTTTGCAATTCACCAAGCTGCACCGACTCTGTATAAGAACAGTGTCAGTGCAGAAATGTATTTGGCTAGTAACCAAATACATTTCTGCATCTGACAAAATTGAGGCATGACAGCTCGTGTAAAAGCATGTATAATGTTTAATACACATGCCAATGGCCAAATATAAGGCCATTGGCATTAAAAACACTATTTTATTTTTAAATTAAACTTTTTTTTTTTTTGGCCGATCTCAGCTGTTTAAGCTTAGGGCAGCGGCACGCAAATGGGATCGTGCCGAAAATAAAAAACATGAGAAATGTCAATTTTAAGTTAATTCTGCATTTTGCCATTATAGTCTGTGACATGCAGAATGTAAACATTACCAGAGAACACTGGTTGTCAAGTGGAAATGGTCTGTTTTAGAGCAGTAACTAATGAACTATACATGGGGGTATGCAAATGAGGGGAGTTATACTGAATCACAAATTTCCTCAAAGTGTCAGCATGTACCTAACAGTGTAGGTGCAGCAATACAACAGTGCAAGTGTAAGAGCTGAATGACTTCATAAGAGGGTGTGTCATGCTTGTTGTAAGCTCATTGGAGCTCTGTGGCCCGTGTTTGCCCTTAGCTAAGCACAGCTAACGAAGGTGGAGTGTCAGATCTGCAAGAGCAATGTGTACATAGCCTAAACAGATGTGTGCGCTGCGCACCTGGTTTAAAAAAAAAAGAGGAAATGGCAGCACTGTTTACATTTGAGAAGTGGGTATGTGCAGCACCCCTCAGGGCTTAAATAGGGAGGAACTGGAAAGGGAAAACAGCAGTCGGAAGGCAATCAAGGAGAACTAGCATAGTTGGTAAGTGGAATGAATCAGAATCAGCCTAACACACATGAAACAGCCCAGCACACTACTGTAAACTATGCAAACACCTTGCAGACTGGATGTAAGGGAAACAGCAGTAGGAAGGCAATGCAGGAGAACTAGCATGGCTGGCAGGTAGAATGTATCAGTGTCAGCCAATTACACATGGAGCAGCCCAGCACACTACTGTAAACTATGCAAACGCCTTTCAGACTGTTTGTTCCCACAAACTCTAGACCACCAGTGTATACAGACAGGGGATTTTTAACTGGCAAAACTAACTAAAAATGTTAGAGGCTGCTGCTGCTTTACTCCATCAATATGTGCTAGAGACTGAGAGTGGTGCGGAGGAGAATGCTGACAACTGACCCACAGTGAGGAGGAGGAGAAGAGTGTACAGATCCTGGGTAACCTAAAAGGGCCTACATGAGCTGAAGATAGTGGAGCGCTATAGGGTGAACAGGGACATTCTACAGCAAATCATTGAGCTGTGCCGGCCGCACCTCACACACAGAACTAATAAAGGGGACCCCATCTCAGTGGATACCAAGGTATGTCTAGGCTTAAGAATATTAGCAATAGGTACCTTCCAAAGACCAACTGGGGATATCATGTGGGTCTCACAGACATCAGCATCCAGGGTAAACCCCAGTTCCTGGATGCCATGACACCACATGCCAATGAGCACATTTATTTTCCCAACACCCATGAGACGTTGACCAGAAGTATGTGTCTCTTCCACCATATAGCAGAATACCCTGAGGTAGTTGGTGCTATACACTGCACGTACATCCACATCAAAGCACCACCCGGTGAGCAGGGTAGGGTCTACATAAACAGCAAGGGCTTCCCCTCCATCAACTGCCAGGTATGTGCGATGGCTAGGGCATTATCATGACTGCGTGTGCTGGCAGCCCTGGAGGGTATCACGACTCCCACATCTGACATTGCTCACAGCTGTATCATTCGTTTGCCAGTGGGGACATCCCATATGGCCATCTAGTGGGGGATGCTGGCTATGCACTGGAGCTGTGGCTGATGACACCCATCAGAAATGCACACACACCCAAACAAGATCACCATAATGAGGCACACACACAAACCAGGATCATTGTAGAGCATGTGTTTGAGATGCTCAAGTCACGGTTCCACTGCCTTGACATATTCGGTGGAGCCTTGCAGTACTCTCCAGCTACATGTACATAAACGTTCATAGTATGTGCCATGCTACACAATATGATCCTGCGGAAACAGCTGCAGCAGGAACAGCACGGGACAAGGCCGCACAGCCCCCCACCATTGCCAAGTCCAGCGCAGGTACAGAGGGACTTGGAGGATGAACATCCTGAGCCTGCCCCTGTAGGCAGAAGGAGGCATGCCCAGTATGCTCAGGCCTTGGCAAAGAGGCAACGCATAGCACACACACTGACACTGTGGGGACCCAAGGACTGATACCTCTCTCTCTGACTTGCACATACAGTAAAAGGGATGCTAAACATGACACTACCTGTGCTTTACCATGTATATGGAGTATACTATGTGTATCCGGCATAGTCAGCCCTCCAGCACCATTCTCAATACTGGCCCAGCAACAAGGTAAAGGTAAATCACCCTTCCTATCAATTACTGAATGGAGTAGTATGCTCTCATAGTTGTATGTATGATATGGATGCAAGCATGCAAGGGAATTGGATGGCTGAATGGAATAGCAGCAGACAGCTATATGGGGCAGCAGGAAATTCACAACAAATATTGGTTTCAACATACTAGGCAGCACTACAGAAGCTGACAACCACCACCGCATTAATGTGATGGCCCAAATAACTGTGGGTGTCAATAGGTCACACACATGAATGTCAGTGAGGGTCACATACCCACCACCATCCTCAACCAGCAGGACAGGTGTAGATGACCATAAGGAAAGGCTGGGCTAAGGCACCCAAATGATGGCAATGGTGAACAGCCCCCCACCAGACCTACTCAGACATACTACAACAGGTCTGGCAGTTGCATGCTAGTTGCAAAGGGTAAAAAGTCTGAAACTGAAATTTATGCCATTAAGATCTAACATGTGTACTCTACTGATATGCCTCCTTTCTGCATGATAGGTCACAATACAATATGAAATGGAAGCCAACAGCATAACCGGAATACCAGTACAGTCATTGCAAATGTTTAAAGTCTGCAGGTGTGCACTCCTCCCCCACAATCTCATGTATAAATACAGTAACAGATGGCCTGCAGCACTTTCAAATGGCTTACATTCCTCTGGCAAAGGCCCATGCCTCACCCATAGAGCCACTGTATGGAATGTCAGGGGGTCCCAACTAACAACCTAACACAGTAAACAGAAACCAAATGGAAGGCCATGTTGACCAATGCCAGTAGCATGCCTCCCCATTTCCTACTGCAAGGACTGTGGACCAGGCCATAAATACTACTGGGATAAAGGCCCAACTATAGGGATACCTCTGAGATATTGCTTACATAATGTTAGTAAGAGGATAGAATAACAGAGGTGGGTGTAGATGTAGAAGCATGGATGTCATGGAGTGTGTGACGTCTGAAATGCTAATGTCTGCCAAAACTGCTTGTAAACCACAATGTGAAGGTAAACTGGCCAGATGTATGAGTCCTGCCTCTACATAACCTGGGTGTATTTGTACAGCTGAGAGGTATGGCCCCAGCAGGATATGGCCATTCCATGCAGTTGAAAAAAAAAACAAGAAGGGAATCCCCAGCCAGCATACTAACAAGGTGCAACACCATTTACACAGAACCAGCAGTCTATTCTCTGTAGCTACCCCTCCACAATGGCAGGTGTGTGCCAGAATGTGTAGTCTACATGCCTCAGAATATTGGTCTCAGCTTCTTTCATCCTGTATTTCCCTGGTAAATAACCGTGAGCAAAGAATGAGAACTATCAGTAGTTGATGACATAATACATCACAGTGTAAAGCAGTACATATGTCAGAAAATCTGTGCTACAACCAAACATGTCACACAAGCAGCACAGACACCAATAGTTATAGTATCCCCTGAATGTTATGTCAATTGTGTCTCCATATTGGCAAACTATCTACAGATAGCCTGCATAAACAGTTTTCTAGGTGTAGCTGTAGCACACAAAACACTGAAATGGAATCCAACCCTCTCTAGAATGGATGCACACACTCAATATAGAAGGTCATACTGGGCATGCTCCTACACTTAGAGAAATGAAGCCCATGTCTCACAACACATTGGACTACAGATATTGGTTATTTGCAGCTGTCTGTGCACACACACCAAATTGTGCACCATTGATACCTCACACACACACACATTGGATGGAATACACACATATATCTAAGGCCAACATAGTATAATATGTCAAACATGCACACACACAGATGTGGGGAAGAGAAAGACAGATAGTGACAGAGAGAATTCCATTATGAGGCCTTTCACACCCAGTACACATCCCATTGACCTATAATCACATGATGTGCAGATGTCATTCACTGTAGAAATACCTTTGGTTAGCCTCCAGCCCTATAGTCTCAGTGGTGCTTGTGATAACTGTGTAATACTACAGTCCAAATAAGTATCCATGTAGCAGTTGTAATCTCAGTTCTGTCAAATGTTAAGTTGTGTGAGTGTGTGTGTGTGTGTGTGTGTGTGTGTGTGTGTGTGTGTGTGTTTCTAGATGAACGTGGTTGAGGCCATTCCAACACACACTAAACTTCCCTCACCCCTCCTTTAGCACTGCTGCTGATGTCACTCACCTTCAAAGATACCTTTGGACAGATCTCCAACATATGAGCTCTGTCATGCTTGTGATAATTGTGTAATACTGTAGTGCAGCAAACTAGTTAGGTAGGAGTTCTAATCCTGGTCCTGGCAACTGTGAAAATGTGTATGTTTGTTTGAGAGAGAGCGTGTGTGTGTCTTTGTAGACACCTGATTTTGTGGTCATTCACACTTACTACAATTCCTTTACCCCTGGTTTAGCACTGCTGCTCATATCACTCACCTTCAAAGAAACCTTTGGACAGCTTTCTAATATATAAGCTCTGTGGCATGTGCGATAACTGTGTAATACTCTAGTGTAGCAAACTAGCTAGGTAGGAGTTCTAATCCCGGTCCTGGCAACTGTAAAAATGTTTGTGTGAGAGAGGGTGTGTGTCTGTGTCGACACCTGATTTTGTGGTCATTCACTCTTACTACACTTTCCTTACCCCTCCTTTAGCACTGTAGCTGATGTCACTCACCTTCAAAGATACCTTTGGACAATTCTCCAACATATAAGCTCCATGGCACATGTGATAACTGCGTAATACTATAGTGTAGCAAACTAATTAGGTAGGAGGTCTAATCCCGGTCCTGGCAACTGTAAACATGTGTGTGTTTGTATGAGAGTGTGTGCCTTTGTAGACAACTGATTTTGTGGTCATTCACACTTATTACACTTCCCTTATCCCTCCTTTAGCACTGCTGCTGTCACTCATCTTCAAAGATACCTTTGGACAGCTCTCCAACATATAAGCTCTGTGGTGCATGTGATAACTGCATAGCACTGTAGTAGCAATACATAGCTAGGTAGTGGTTCGAAACTCAGCACTGGCAAGTGTGTGTGTGTGTGTTCAGTATCCTGTGTGAGTGTTGGTGTGATTATGTAATAACAGGATCCACTGGGGGTGGGTTTTGCTAAATTACTATATTGAGGACTTAATATCTGTCCCAATGTCCACATTACAAGGCCAACAGTTGTCAAACACAGTAGAGGTTGGTGTACACAATCCACAGCCCTAAATGTCTACTGCCATGTGGAATGACTATGTGACAGTATGGATTAGTGAACAATATAGTTAACCCTTCTAATACTCAGAGACCACTCTCTACCCATGGATTATACACAAATACACTTGGCTAGGCAGCAACCACTATATTGGTAGTTCTTCTGAAAATTGCCTCACAGATAGTACCCAGGGTATGATTGCAGTGGACTATATGCCTGTTGACCACAACAGTGCTACTGACATCAGAAAGTCCTTTGACATGTTATATCTACTGACTGAGTGTGTGTGTTATCCATCAAATAAAAGGACATGGCACCCTGTTTCACCCCCTCAGTAGCCCAATCAATGTGTACAGTGGCTCTTTTGCCATGTTCCCCACTGGAAACCTGCAACAACTGTAGTGTCTACAAATGTACCCCACAAAGGGAATACCATGCCTTATACACATGCCCTGCATGGACAGATGCCAATAACTCCAATGAATTCTCATATCATACTGTCTATGTAGGTGCAATCACTACCTCAGTTACATAGCCAGGTCTCAACAAATGAGGTTAGGAATGCTACCTCTGAAGATACCAATCTGTCCACACAACATGCCCCAGAGACCTCAAGCACACTTCCACACTTCAAAGGACATGCTTGTGGGATAGGTTCACAACCCAGACACTGTCCATGGTATGGAATGTAAATCACATACATGTGAACCACCTCTCCATTACAGCAGACATGTGTCCTCCACTCCAATGACTGCTATGAGTGAATGCATCCTGACAGTTAGATGTCTACTGTTGAGCAGCATGACCCAGAGATTGCATACATGTGTAGCTGTTATGTTGGTAATAATATTAGGAACACTGCCTAATAAGGCATCATAGGGGTGGTAAGACACTTAGCCAGTACCTGGAAACCCAGCGGTGACAGATGTAGGATACCTGTGGCAAGTCATTGGGTTCTATCAGTCATGTCATCCCAAGCAGAGAGGTACTTGATCCCCTGAGAATGACACATGACATGTAAGCCAATGTCACAGTCAATTTTTGATAGTACCACAGCATCATTCTGGGTGACAGTGGTACACTGCCCAGGTCTACTGTCACACCTGCCTGGACCATGTAATCAGAGAGTTCAACCATGTCTCTTGTCATGTAGTCCAGGGAGGTGTGTCCCAAGTCATTCACACCCACATGGATACAGAGTGAGACTCATAGTTGTTCTGGAGTGCCATGACTGGCTGTGTCATGTGTTGGAAGCTGGCATGTGATAGATATTTGTCTCTTACGTGCTCCATATTCAACTGAGTGAGATATGTGTGTGCCTCGGTATTGAGTTGCCCACGATCATTGTATTGTGCAAGGTGCTTAGCCTTAGGAGCTTAGGTTGAGGGGCACACTGTGTAGGCTAAATATGTGTCCCTTGGCATGTTCCATGTTGCATTGTCTGTGTGGGTGTCTGATTTGCTGGTCTGTGCTGTTTGGGTAAATGTCCATTGAATGCCTCTGGGAAAGTTGGTGTGTCACTTTTCACTGTATGTAATGGCTGTCAAAGTGGGTGTCAAGGTGAGCTATGTGTTCCACATGGTGTGGTGCAGGTGTTGATCATATACTCATGTCCTGCTAGTCCAGTCTTTGCTGGAGAGTGCATATGTCCACATTGGGTGATATATGGGTGACCTGACCTGAGTGTTTGGAGTTTAGAGGGGAGGGTTTTATGTGTACATGAGGCAGTTGCAACAGTGCCTCGGAATGGGCAAGTGCTCCAAGTTAACAAGTGAAAGCACAGATAACCCCTCTGCAGACATGCAGGAGGGGTGGACATAACTAGTAAGTACTGGGGCTACATCTGTAATGAACGAGTACTGCTGATGGCTCCCAGGTGTGCCATGTCTTGATACAATAACCTGGTGAAGTGACAAGCCATATTGCTAGTTGAAGTGCAAGACAGGAAGAACTAACATGATGTATGGGTGGAACAGAGGCAGATTGTCTGCCACCTGTAATACTTTACCACAGCTGTGCATTTACCAGCAGCATTGGCCATGTGAAAGTTCAGGAAGATATGAAGCACATGCAGTAAAAGTATAACACTATAGTAGACATACCTACATAGGCAGGAGTTCTAATCCCAATACTGGCGAGAGTATATGAATCATGTACTGTCTGGCTTATGCCATTTTTGACCTGTGTACTATCCTTTACACTTCCCTTTACTCCAATTTAGTAGTCCTGTTGATGTCATCCACTTGAGATGTATTATTTGAAGAGGTGGAAATGTAGAAGCTCTGTGGCACGTCTGATAACTGTGTAGCCCTAGAGTAGGAATACCTAGATAGGCAGGAGTTCTAATCCTAATGCTAGCACCTGTGTGTGTGTGTGTGTGTGTGTGTGTGTGTGTGTGTGTGTGTGTGTGTGTGTTCATAGGTTCATAGGTTTATAGGTTGGTACTAGGCTATCAGCCCTAGGGCCTATACAAGCCTAGCCATAACAATTCCCTGGCTATTTCTTCCCACATTATTGACTTCCCTGGACCCCTGTCTAACAGGGTGACTGACGTGATCTCCGGGGTGAATTTCCTTTCTCCCATCCAATCATCAAGGTTCCTTTTGAAGAGGGCCAAGGAGGCACTCTGCTTGACATGTATGGGCAGTCTGTTCCAGAGTCTGGAGAGTCTCTGGGTCAGGAACCTATCCCACCAGCATGTTTTATTTATTTTGATGACAAGGTTTAGATCCCTGGAGCATGTGGTTCTGAGGGATTGGGATTTCTTTAAGTGTAGCATGTCCAACAGCTCTGGGTTTGACATGGCCTTGTATATTAAGCAGAGATCGCCTCTGAGTAGACAATATGTGACAGAGTATAGCTGGTGTTTTTTAAGGCAGTCAGCATAGGGCATCTGCTTTAGGCCTGTGATTGTTTTAGTGAGGTATTTCTGCAGCCTTTCCAGTTGTTGCAGATGTCTTGAGAGGTACATCTATCTCTCTGCTCGGACGCCCGGACGCCTCATCGCAAGGAACCCCCCCCCTCTATATTACACTGCGTGGCTCTCCGGTTCATGGCATCGACGGTGCGAATGCATAGACCCTGAACTTCCCATCTTGTAAAGGACTCTACGGTTAAGGAAATACCTAAAATTTCAGTGTAACTAACCAGAATTATGTTTAGGAGGCAGGAAAACAAACAGGACCTCAAATCTACTGGCAACCATACACTAGCCTGCCAAATCTCCAGGTCTTTGCATCTAAGAAAGTTCTATCCTGCACCCAACCCTCAGACTTGCATCTGGCAGCCTCTAAGGCCCTGCAAACTCTGGGCAGGTATTATTGACGTCAGGGAGTTTTCATATTCCCCGCCAGACTCCGCCATTTTTAATTTTAGACTTGCTGGAACTGTTCTATCTCTCTGCTCGGACACCCGGACGCCTCATCGCAAGGTACATTCAACAGAACTATTTGGTCTTATTTTACCCTCTTTACCATCCTTTGAAGTTTGTATTTGAGTCGCCTCGCTAAAAGGGCGGCTGACTATCCTACGCTCTAACGAAAACTGTGTTTTACTCTGCAATGTACTGTTTGTGATAGCGTAGGTGTTGTTATAGGCGCTACAAGTTCAAACTACTGTTAGAGTTCAGTTAATTGTGTTTTACCCTGCACTCTAACGAAAACTGTATTTTACTCTGCAATGTACTGTTTATGATAGTGTTGGTGTTGTTATGGACGCTACAAGTTCAAACTACTGTTAGAGTTCAGTTAATTGTGTTTTACCCTGCACTGTAATGCTTATGGTAGTGTTGGCGTTGTTATAGGCGCTATAAGTTTACAACATCTGAAATCTGTGTTCTACTCTGTGCTGTATTGTAGCGTGTTTTAACCTGCACTGGATTGTTTCTGTTTCTGGTAGTGTTGGCGCTGTTATAGGCGTTTTAGTTTAAACTAGCTCTAATATCTAAAAGCAGTGTTTAATCTGGGCCGTATTGTGTTTAAACATTGTGTTATTGTTTATTGTGTGAGAAACTAGTGTTTATCACTTTCGGAACTAGCTGCAAACTTCTATACCTCTCCCCTACTGCCTACCTCTACCTAACTCTAGAGATAACAACCTGCTGCTTAACACAGGCTAGCGACTGCATGTAACGTGTCTTTAAAACTGTATCTCTCCTTTCTCTCATTCCAGGAACCCCCCCCCTCTATATTACACTGCGTGGCTCTCCGGTTCATGGCATCGACGGTGCGAATGCATAGACCCTGAACTTCCCATCTTGTAAAGGACTCTACGGTTAAGGAAATACCTAAAATTTCAGTGTAACTAACCAGAATTACGTTTAGGAGGCAGGAAAACAAACAGGACCTCAAATCTACTGGCAACCATACACTAGCCTGCCAAATCTCCAGGTCCTTGCATCTAAGAAAGTTCTATCCTGCACCCAACCCTCAGACTTGCATCTGGCAGCCTCTAAGGCCCTGCAAACTCTGGGCAGGTATTATTGACGTCAGGGAGTTTTCATATTCCCCGCCAGACTCCGCCATTTTTAATTTTAGACTTGCTGGAACTGTTCTATCTCTCTGCTCGGACGCCCGGACGCCTCATCGCAAGGTACATTCAACAGAACTATTTGGTCTTATTTTACCCTCTTTACCATCCTTTGAAGTTTGTATTTGAGTCGCCTCGCTAAAAGGGCAGCTGACTATCCTACGCTCTAACGAAAACTGTGTTTTACTCTGCAATGTACTGTTTGTGATAGCATAGGTGTTGTTATAGGCGCTACAAGTTCAAACTACTGTTAGAGTTCAGTTAATTGTGTTTTACCCTGCACTCTAACGAAAACTGTGTTTTACTCTGCAATGTACTGTTTATGATAGCGTTGGTGTTGTTATGGGCGCTACAAGTTCAAACTACTGTTAGAGTTCAGTTAATTGTGTTTTACCCTGCACTGTAATGCTTATGGTAGTGTTGGCGTTGTTATAGGCGCTATAAGTTTACAACATCTGAAATCTGTGTTCTACTCTGTGCTGTATTGTAGCGTGTTTTAACCTGCACTGGATTGTTTCTGTTTCTGGTAGTGTTGGCGCTGTTATAGGCGTTTTAGTTTAAACTAGCTCTAATATCTAAAAGCAGTGTTTAATCTGGGCCGTATTGTGTTTAAACATTGTGTTATTGTTTATTGTGTGAGAAACTAGTGTTTATCACTTTCGGAACTAGCTGCAAACTTCTATACCTCTCCCCTACTGCCTACCTCTACCTAACTCTAGAGATAACAACCTGCTGCTTAACACAGGCTAGCGACTGCATGTAACGTGTCTTTAAAACTGTATCTCTCCTTTCTCTCATTCCAGGAACCTCCCCCTCTATATTACACTGCATGGCTCTCCGGTTCATGGCATCGACGGTGCGAATGCATAGACCCTGAACTTCCCATCTTGTAAAGGACTCTACGGTTAAGGAAATACCTAAAATTTCAGTGTAACTAACCAGAATTACGTTTAGGAGGCAGGAAAACAAACAGGACCTCAAATCTACTGGCAACCATACACTAGCCTGCCAAATCTCCAGGTCCTTGCATCTAAGAAAGTTCTATCCTGCACCCAACCCTCAGACTTGCATCTGGCAGCCTCTAAGGCCCTGCAAACTCTGGGCAGGTATTTCCCCGCTCTGTTTCTTCGCTCGCTGGCTCGCCAGGCCCCACCCTGCCCCCTTATCCCACCCGCCCCCACTATCCCTAAATTTATAGTGATATCTAGCCCTTCCTACCCTCTCTTCCTCCCAATTACGGCTGTCCTCCAATTTACAGCTCCTCCTCCCTCACTCCTAGACAACTCCCAGAAAATTTTAGAAACCCCTCCTATCATCCCATCCCACAAGCTACCTCTCTTTCACCGTCATGGTCAAAACTATGTATTCTTTCATCTTCTCACTAACTTTACTTCTCCTTATCCCATACCTTTTAGCAAGGTATGAACAACAATCACTCTTAGAAATCTCCTTTCCCAAAGCTCACACTACCCCATACGCTCACCTATCCCCAAACACCATAGCATCCACTCTCCACCCTGCAAAAACACAAGGTCTCTTTAAAACTCATCTAACCCTTCACTACCCTAGCCCAACCAAAAATAAATCCCACCTCAAATTACTGTTCAAACTCCAAAGATTCCTAGAGCACCTAAAACTCTGTATAACCCAGCATGGTGACATTCACCCAAATCCAGGCCCTAACACCAATCGAGTTGTTGTCACCCCAACATTACCCCAAAGACCCACTAACTCCCTCCTCATCTTTCACCTCAACTTGAGAAGTATTAACAACAAAATACATAGCCTACATGCTATGATAGCTACACACTCCCCAGACATCATGTGCTTATCAGAAACATGGCTCAAACCTGCCACAAAGGATGAAGAAATTCTTCCACCAGGCTATAATATCTTAAGGAGGGATCGAACAACCAAAAGAGGTGGAGGAATAGCTGTCATGTTTAAGAACACGTACAACATCATTATGAACCCATTGCATCCTCCCCAGGTCTGTAACTTAGAACTTATTTCACTAAAGATTTGTATTAACACCCAAAAATGTATCAATCTTGTAGTAATCTATATTCCGCCAGGGAAGAACCATGAAAACCTAGAGCAAACTTTAAGTTGGTTAGCAACTAACTGCCCTCAAGAAACCATAGTTCTAGGGGATTTCAATATTGACTGGTCCCATTGCTACGACAAGTCAAATCCCTATCTTATCAACCTACATGGCTTCTCCCAAAATATTACATCTCCCACTAGAATTGGTAATACTCAGCAAAAAGAGAGCACGCTTGACTGGATTCTCACTAATAAAGATCCAATCAACTATACCACTGGTACCCTCCCTAACGACCTTAGCGACCACCTTGTCACTTACATTTTAAAGCACAAACTTTCTTGCACCAACCCACCCTTATACAAACTTGTTAGAAATAAGAAAAACTTCAACCCAGAACTATTCCTCATGGAACTAAAATCCTGCAATTGGTCTATCCTAAATACTCTTCCCCTTGCCGAGAGCGTGTCATACTTTAATGACACATTCTTAAACATTCTCCACTCTCATGCCCCTAATAGACTAATTAGAGCCAAAGACCGCATTGCTCCCTGGTTAACAAAAGAAACCAAAGCAAAAATTAAACTCCGTGACCAGGCTTGGCACAAATGGAGAGCTACCAAAACTCCCTAGACCGCATAATATTTCAGCAGCTTAGAAACTCCACGAAAACTGACATAACTCGAGATAAAAACAGTACTTCTGTCACCTCCAGGACAAACATCAGACTAACCCAAAAAAGTTCTGGGCTGGTTTTAATAACCTCCTCCATCCTGGTAAAACAACTACCCCAACCCCTGAGAATCTTACTGGTCAAGAACCAGAAGTAGTAGCCAATACCTTCAACACTTTTTTTACTGAGACCATCCAATCCTTAGCCAATCAACTACCCACCTCTTCCCCCTCCTTAACTCTTCCTGATGACACAGCTTCTCTCTCCTTCAAATTACAACCAGTTTCTACCTCCTACATTCGTACCCTATTAAAAAAACTGAAACCGACCACCCTAGCGGCCGATCACCTCCCAGCGGAATACCTACAAATATCGTCCGATGTCATTGCCTATCCTGTATCAATCCTGATTAATAGATCCATTACTGAAGCCACTGACCCCCCCATTTGGAAAATTTCATACATCATTCCACTACACAAGGGAGGCTCCTCCACAGAAACAGCTAACTATAGACCCATCGCAATATTGTCTCCATTAGCTAAAATCATGGAACGGTGTGTTCACAAACAACTCCTACACTACCTTACCCTCAATAATCTATTGTCTACAACCCAGCATGGCTTCCGCCCCCACCACAGTACTACCACTGCCCTCCTCTCCTTTGTAGACTCAGTCAATAGTAACCGTAACAAAAAACTAACATCCTCTGCCCTCTTTCTTGACCTATCGAAAGCTTTCGATATGGTTAACCACCAACTACTACTATATACCCTGCAAACCCTTCATCTTGACAACTTGGCCCTAAACTGGTTTAAGGATTACCTTGCTGGTAGGCAACAAGCAGTCCAATGGCAAAATAACATATCTCATCTGCTCTCAAACAATATTGGTGTTCCACAGGGCTCCATACTTGGTCCTCTTCTTTTTTTCTATTTTCATAAACGATCTGCACACAGTCATCCCCACAGCCACCTGTATTCAATATGCAGATGACACAACCCTGATATGCTCTGATATCTCTCTTCAAAATCTCCAAGCAGCTACCCAGCAATGTTTTGCCAAAGTTGAACAATGGTTCTCTGACCGGAAACTTTTACTCAACCCGACTAAAACCAAGTTACTTCTATTTTTTCCCACGTCCACCACTTCCCTACCCCAAAAACTACCACCTGATAACTCCAGGACCTTTTTTGTGGAATCCTCTAATGGCACCATCATTGAGCCCGTCCCCCATACCAAACTACTTGGTGTCACTATTGACCATAAGCTTAAATTCGACATGCACATTGCCCAAACTATTAAGACAGTTAACAAGAAACTTGGGTCAATGTACAGAATCAAGAACTTTCTTACCCCGCATGCAAAATTAACCATTGCTCGTACCCATCTCATCTCCACCCTACTATATGCCTCACCAATACTATCTTTCCTCAACAAACGTGATCTTAATAATCTCTCTACCACCTACCATCATATTGCCAGATTTGTAACAGCTACACCCTATCGTACCCACCACTGCCTCAACCTCAAAAAACTTGGCTGGTTGGAACTGCCCAATCTGCTTAAACTAAACCAACTCTCTGAAGCATTCAAAATAATCAATCATCCAGAGAAAACCCCCTCGCTGACCAAAATTCTGACCCCCTACACCAACTTAAGTAGCCTACGATCCTCAAACAGTATTCAGATATTAACCATCAAATCTAATAACATGGGTGGCGATGCTCTTTATGCTAACTCCATTGGTAAGCAATGGAATTCCCTTCCCAACAACCTCAGGCTCATGACCTCACTCAATCTATTCAAAACTAATCTCAGAGAATTTCTTAAGTCTCAATGGTTATGCCCATGTTCCAACCCTGACTAATTCCCACAGGACCATTAGCATCTAATTCCTTTCTACCTCACAATTCTTTATCCAGCATCCTACTATCTCCTCAGGTATCTATGTCATCTGGCCATCTCAACAAATGTTTACCAGACTAACAGCTTGTATACTTAGATGTTATTACTGTTTGATTTTATTTTAATGTAATTTCTTGTATATATTTGTAAACTTATACTTCTGTTAATTATGGGAGCTTTTCTCCCCGGGCCTCTACTGAAAAAGGACATGTATCCAGCTAGACTAGCCTGGTCAACAAATGTAAAATAAAATAAAATAAAATAAATAAATAAATAAATAGGTACATACGAAATGGGGAGTTGTATTCTATAATGGGTCTAATGAGGGATGAGTACAGTGGGACAATAACCTCCTTTTTTCTGGATGAAAAGCCCTTAGTGATGAGATGTGCCACATAGAAGGATTTCCTGACTGTTGTGGTGATGTGGTTGTTGAAGGTGAGACCACTGTCCACCTGTATCCCTAAGTCTCATCACACGTTCACCTATGTGGTAATTCACGGGTACATGTTTTTTCCCAAAGGGGATAACTATACATTTCTTGGCATTGAGCTTGAGCCCATGGCTCTGGCACAAAGCATCTGTTTCTGTAAGGCCCTTTTGTAAAGTATCCACATCATTTGGGGATTCAATAATGGCTCCCAGTTTGCAGTCGTCTGTGAACTTTGTTAGCCAAAGTCCCTTAGTGTTGGCCTGCACTTCAGAGAAGTAGATGCCAAACAAGAGCGGTCCCAGGACTGAACCCTGAGGTACTCCACTTGTCACTTGTCTGGAGCTGGATTTGGAGTCAGCTACTTTTACGGTGTGGGTTCTGTCAGTAAGCCAGTTGGCAACCCATCGAGTGACGAAGGGATAAATGCCCACCTTAGTAAGTTTATCTAAGATTCCAGAGTGGTGGATGGTATCAAAGGCCTTGGTGAGGTCCAGATAGGCTGTGTGGACTGCCTTACCCTCATCCACAGCTCTGGAGACTGATTCTAAGAAATCAATCAGATTCAGGAGACAAGATCGATCCTTCACGAACCCAAACTGGGTAGGGTCCAGTGTTAGCTTTGGAGAGTGCATTTCTACCTGTGTGGCCATTATTACCAGAATTTGGCAATCTTCTGGTATTGAGATGGGCCATTTAGGGGGTGAGAGGGGGGTGAAGTTGGCACTGAATCGATCTGCCAGGATATTGGCAATATCTTTGGGATCAGTATATTTAATGTCATTCTGTTGTAGCTCAAAGCAGATCTGAGCATTGCCATTTAGATTCTTGACATAGTTATAGAATGCCTTGTGGTTGTATTTGGAATCTTTGGCAGTTTTATTTTCATAACTAGCTTTGGAGGATTTTATGAGGGATCTCAGCTTCTTACTGAGGCTGGCAAGGGAATTTTTTGCATCCTGGGATTTTCCTCTTTTCTGCAACAGTTTCTTCCTTTTGTTGTAAAGTTTGTTTATGGCAGGGGACCACCAGATTGGCTTCATTTTTTTGGAGAAGATCATCTTGGTTCTATTTGGAATGGCATGATTCATTCATGAGTGGATGTACTCGTACAATGCCTTAGTTTAGGACTCAGTAGTCGAACTTTCAGTTCCTATCTGCATGGGTGTCATGACGTTTGTCACTTCTGACTTGAGTAGCATGAAGTTGGCTTTGGAGAAGTTTTCTTTATGGAGGTTTCCTTACTGGGGAGTGGGGGTGGGATGTGGATGTTAGGGGTGATTAGCTTATGGTCTGACCTGACCAACGAAGGGGTGACCATAGGTGTGGAGCATTGATTTCCCATGTTGGTAATTACCAGGTCTAGGATATTGGAGACCCTGGTGGGACTATGGATTAGTTGATCCAGGGCATTGGAATTTATGAATTCCAAGAACCGTTGGGCAAAGGTGTTGGTACATGAGTAGTTTTCCCAGTTAATGGTAGGGTAGTTGAAATAACCCAGTATTAGGGTGCTTGGTTGTATCTTAATATTTTCCAGTATGTTTAGAAAGGTGTAGTGAGAATCTTGGGGCATGATGGGGGATCTGTAGCAAGCTACAATTTGGATTGTGTATATGAGGATTGTATCCTGTGTGCCTTATACCATTTTGATGTGTATACCATACATGGGTGGTGACCACCTCCCACTGCCATTACTTTTATATAGTGTGGTAACAGCATCTGCCTCACATGCAGCAGGTTAAATCATTGTACAGTTCTCTGTACAGATGTGTCTGGCATATCTATATGTTTGCAACCTATACATGGTTGGAAGTGGTCTGTGCGCCTTAACAATGCCCGTGTATGTGATATTATAGTCAAATAGGCCACAGTGAGTGTACCGACACATATGGCAGCATGAGGTATCATACCTGACTGAAACATCATGCTGATATGACGTCTGCCACCCTCACAGGTGGCCAGCCTTGTAGGTGCAATACATGAGTACAGATTCATGGTTTTACAGGTGACCTGTTCCTGTTATGGGTCACATTACAGGCTGGAAGAGGTGTGGACTATCATAGTGTGGTCCTAATTAGTATGTAGCAGGAACACCTTGTATCTTAAGATGGGTGTTTACACAATTTATATCCACTGTGTACCACTAATGTGTAACGCATGACGCTACCTTAGGTTGTTTGTCCAGCCCATTTGGCTGGCCTCTGTACAGATGTCTTAGCACTGACAAGTTGTGAGGTATGCTACAGGAATGTTGAATTCACATCACATAGGCACCATTGGTGACCACTGTGATGCAATACAGTTAACCCCAGCCCAAGTGAACATGCACAACAAGCAATATAGCTATTACATAAAGCAATATAGCTATTACTGATGGTTGTGTGCATGGTAAATTGCATCCACTTCACATGCCTGACACATTACCAGGCAACAACAGAACAATGTCATACTCACCAGCTTCAGGCTGCTGTCCCATATGCAGATCAGAGGGTCCTAGGTAGTTGTGAGAGGGAGTTATTGTCAGCAGACTCACATGTGGCTTTGGTACAGGATGGATGCAACATGTCTGCACATCTACAGTACTAACCACAATAATTCACAATGTCCTGTCCTCACCATAGATGTGCACCTCTGTGCAATAGAAAACCCCAACCACCACTGCAATCAGACCTGACACTTGCATGTCAATACAATACAGACACATGTATGTCTAATACATTACTGTACTAATCCCCACTGGGCCCTTACCTGCACACTCCCCATCCAGTGTGTGTGTGTGTGTGTGTGTGTGTGTGTGTGTGTGTGTGTGTGTGTGTGTGTGTGTGTGTGTGTGTGTGTGTGTGTGTGTGTGCAACCCACCTCCACAATGCTTCCCTCAGTGTCATGGCTTGTGCATGGGGCGTGTGCCAAAAGTTTGGTGAGGAGATCCTCAGTGGGTGTCAGTGGGGGCTGTATGGCTGGGCCCCTAACTGTGGCTAGCCAGTCCCTTGCTACAGCAGCTGCCCATTGACGGGCATGGCAGATGAGGTGGGTGGCCCGATGCTGCACTTGCTCATAAGTTCTGCTGTGCAGGATGGCATCCTTTACCCTGTGGACCCTGTATGATGTTTACATTATGCACAAAAGCCACTATGACACATATGACTGTTGTCAGAACCCTGGACACTACCTCAATGCCAGGAGATGTGCCGCCATTACATTTGTGAACACTATGACTCACATGAAGTAATACATTGCTGGTAGCCCACTGAACAGTAATGTTGTTATAACATAATGGGGAACATGGGTTGACATTGAGCTGTCTGTTGACCACAACAGTGCCACTGACATCAGAAAGTACTTTGATGTGCTATATCACCTGACTAAGTGTGTGTTATCCAGCAAGTAAAAGGACATGGTCACCCTGTCCCCTCCCCTCAGTAGCCCATTAAATATGTACAGTGGCCCTTTTGTGATGTACACCACTGGACACCTGAAACAACTGTAGAGGCTGCAAATGTACCCCACAAAGATAATATCAGGCCTTACACGCATGCCCTGTATGGACAGACTCCTATAACTCCAATGAATCCCTGTATCATACTGTCTATGTAGGTGCAACCACTGCCTGAGTTACACAGCCATGTCTCACCAAACTGGGTCAGGAATGCTACATCTGAAGATCCCAATCTGTCTACAGAACATGCCCAGAGCATGCTTGTGGGATAGTTTCACAACCCAGACACTGTCTGTGGTATGGAATATAAATCATATACATGTGTAGTAATGCACATCACTGGCCATCCACAATAGACATGTGGATGAGTTGATGGGGAATACAATACCCACTCCTGGGGCTCACTCCAGTGAGTATGCTCATTAGCCACACTGGGGACTATTTTCATGTGGCCTGATGCCAGGGTATTTCCTTGGCCTAGCCTTGTAGAGCCTCCACGGCCATTCACCTACTACATACCTATGAAGCTATGAACCAATGGATATCAGTACTGTGAAGTGTGTGTGTGTGTGTGTGTGCGTGTGTAGTATTCTGAGTGTTTTTGTTTGATGAATATTCCCTGGGGGCATGGTTATTAGCAAACAGAGGTGTGTCCAAGCCAACACACTTACCATTCTGCACTCTGAAACAGTTGTTGTCAATCGCCATAAACCTATATACAACCCTCAGGCCTATAATCTGTGAGGCATATGCAATCACTGTTATACAGACCTGTGAAATGCATGCAGATACAGCTGTACCTTGCCTATGACATGCTTGATGTGTTACAGCACTGCCATACCCCTTGGTCTTGCTGCAGGGACACATCCTGATGACACACAGAAGCCTAGAACACAAACAGGATACAGCATGTGAGAACACATTCAGTCAGCATTAAGAATAGCAATAATGCAGCATGGCTTAAACTGTGCATACACTCTGTGTACCCCTTACAAATGCCAGATGAAAGCACCCTACACAGCATTACCTACATTCAATTTATTCAGTTCACCCTGTGCATCAAACCCATATTTGCATGTCTCTGCATTGATATTTTGGATGTCAGGGATTGGGCACAGGTTTCATCATATGCACAGGGTGTTGTGTGATTTTTCCAGAACCCTAGGCTGCACCATTTGGTTGAAAGTATGGGTATGTGTTTGGGGTATGGGAATAGCATGGTCTGTGCAGGTGTGGTTAATGTGTGTGTGTGTGGAGGTGAGTTCATTGTGATTGCGATGTGTGTGTGTGTGTGTGTGTGTGTGTGTGTGTGTGTGTGTGTGTGTGTGTGTGTGTGTGCGCACACAGACATGCCATGTGGCTGCCCTACACTGATGTTTTCTGGACAGCTGTGGCCCATACATGGCAGGGTGTACAGTTCACTGCCTTCGGCCATGGCCACAGGAACTGGCTCTGCCAAGGGTATCACAGGCACCACCACTGACAAGGCCAGAAAGGCCAGAGATAATACTGTTCCCTGATGGTGACGTATGTCTGCTGGATCCATGACCCTGTTGGGACTGTCCAGAATCACGTGTCCATGGCCTGCCACGTCTTGGTGTGAATATCACACCTCCCTCACTAGTGCTGGTGTTACTGCCCATAGAGGAGTGTGATGGTGCACGGCCACATGCACGCCCAGATGATTGTGGTTCTGAGATACCTTCACAGGCCACTGCCTCCCGTCTGCCAAATGTTCAAGCAGTTAATAAAAATTCTGGTTATTGAATCTTAGAAGTCTGTTGGGTATCTACATTTTGAAGGAGGATGCAAGGGAGGGGTAGATGGAGGGATTACAGATGAGTTTATGGGCATGAGTAAGTTGAACGTAGGTAAGATGTTTTTTAAGTCCAAGCAAATTTAGTTTGTGTAGGGCATTATAGTGGTGGTATTTGGATTTATAGCTGGTAGCAAACGTAGATATTTTCTCATAACAGGAGGATAGCTTTGTTTTTAGAGAAGACTGAAGGCTGGTAAGAAGTGGGGCACCACATAGGAAACAATGAATGAGGAAGGTGTTAGACAGTACCATTTTAGTAGTTGGAGTGATACAGCAGTTATGGTGGTAGTATTTTACCCTGACATATGCATCTCAAGACTCTATAGAACACAGTTGTATTGCAATCTCAGTACATTGAAGTGCACTTTTGGCTTACCTGGACGCTCCTCGCCTGTTGCCTGGGTGCCATCCACCTCCACGACTGAAAGTTCTTGTGTAGATCATCTTGTGGGGGCTACCCCATGGTTGGCCAGGAGCTCCTCTACTGCCATAAGGGGGGGCTGTGTAACTGGCCCCCCACCAGTAGTGGAATGGTCCCTCACTACAGCAGCAGCCCATTGCTGGGCACGCCAAATTAGGTCAGTTGCTCTATGATGTACCTGATCATACGTGCAGCCATAGTGGCCCAAGTTGTGGATACTTTGGACAATTTCATCCCACAGTACAGTCCGCTCCCACTGGTTTTGGCGACCCCAACCAAAAAGGATGGTATAGTTCTGCAGGATGGCCTCAGTTATGGCCAAAGTCTCCTGCTCATTGTAGTCCAGCTGCCTTGGCATAGCACCTGGAAGACATAAACAGGGAAACACATCACAGGACCTCAGACATTGCACAGACTTCTTTACAGAGACAGCACATGACTAATTATCAACAATGTACACTATATACAAACACATGAGACGCAGCACTGTATGAACATGCATTGTACTCCTGGTCCTGTTGTGTCATATTCTCCCCTACGGGGGCCAGTACATATAATTAACCACCATTCACATTTGTGTAGAAGGGTGACAGTGTCTGTGTTCCTTGCAGATGGGCTGTCAAAGTTGCTCAAGCTTGGCTTGCACACTATGTAATGGAACTGGAAGCATATGTCTGAGTTCATGTAGGATGCAGACTGGAATGTTATCAGTCCCCAAGGGGACTTGTTATTTTTACATTTAACTGGGCGGTTTGCACCTGATCCATGATGATGAGTGTAGTAGTGCATATGGTGTGCATATCCACCTATACTGATGTTGAGCCAGGGTGGTGATGTTTGGCCTAAATTTGTCTGCAGCAGGTTGGCTGTAGCGATGGTGTGTTTGTGTATGTGCTATGATTGACCTCTATTACAGGGTGGTCTGGATTATTGCCTATGAGACTGCAGACATATGTGAAGATGGCCTTCTGGTTGTCCTCAGTGGATATGTCGCATTTATACTCATAGTCAGCCTTACAGTAATCCACCTGTGACCTACAATGGTCATCTAGACAAAGGATGACATGCTGACTAGTTGGTGCCTGCTTCTACTGTCCCCTGTACAGCTAATATAGCATCCCATTATGCGCTTTGTGCACTACTGCTGTCCAGCAAAGGGTTTACTGTACTTTGGTTGAGACAGGTTGCACAAGTTAGTTATTGCTGAGGCCATACAGCTATGTGGGTGGTCATGTCAATGTTTGTAGTAGGCATGCACTTAAGGTCATAACACAGTTGGACACAGCTCTCTTTCCTATATGATACTCCAGCTTATGGCAGTACCTATGTCTGTGTCAGGGCAATGCAACAACCATTAGCTGTGGAAGTGTGACTCTGTTGGATGCACACACATTAACATTACACACGTGTACAACATGTACAGCTCAGTTATATGCTGTTTTGCATCCCATGTCAGGTGTTATGAGGCAGCCAGGTAAACCTACCCATACATGCATACATCTGTACAGGTAATAACTACTATACATTTCTGTTCTATGTCAGTATGGCTCACTGTCATAACACTTTTGTTGCTCAGTCAAACCTGTCAACCTGGTAGGAGGCAACATGTGGAGGATGCCATACATACATGGTGGGCTATGGACCAACATTAGTGATACTGTCTTCACATTGGTGTAACACATGTATATCATTTGATATTTGGGTAACTTTTGCATTCACAGTCATACCCTGGAGGATGTGCAATGCTCCTATGGCAGGCAGAGAGGGGAATGACTAGGAGTGTGGCAGTGAGTGTTAGGGACATTTAAACATTTATACAGTGAAAGAGGTTGGCAAAGGAGAAATTGGATTGTCAGACAGATGAAACAACTATACAAGAGTATAAGGGGATAGGGTGCATGGCAAGGAGAGTGGTGGCAAAGGCTAGGGATGGTGTGTCTGAGTGGTTGTATGTAAAGTTGGACACCAAAGATGG
This sequence comes from Protopterus annectens, assembly GCF_019279795.1. Taxonomy (NCBI): domain Eukaryota; kingdom Metazoa; phylum Chordata; order Ceratodontiformes; family Protopteridae; genus Protopterus; species Protopterus annectens. Next base: position 79,349,092 of record NC_056751.1, on the reverse strand, counting down.
AGAGTAGGACCTGTACCAACTGGCTAGACAGACACACGTAGATAGGATGGATGTGCAGCAAATAAGGGTGATTAAGGATAATGTGGGAAACATACTCACAAGCGCAGAGACTGTGTACAGCAGATGGAAACAGTACTTTGATGGTCTGTTGCATGAGGGTAATGAGAGAGAGAGAGAGAAAGTTGCATGATGTGGGTTTGGTGAATCAGGAAGTGCAACAAATTATCAAGGATGAAGTAAGGATTGCTACAAAGGGGTGTAGCATTGGTAAGGCTGTTGGTCCACAAGACATACCTGTGGACACATGGAGTTGTTTAGGAGAAATGGCAGTGGTGTTGTCATCCACATTGTTTTCTGGGATCTTGGAAAGTAAGAGGATGCATGAGGAGTGGGGAAAATGTGTTTGTGTACTGATCATACGAATAATGGTGGTGTGCACAGCTGTAGCAACTACAGAGGGATAACACTAATGAGTCACAGCATGAAGTAATGGTAAAGGGTGGTGGAAGCGAGGTTAAGAAGGGTGGTGAGGATTACTCAGTACAGATCTGATGTTTACTATGAAAGAATTGATGGAGACGTACAGAAGAGATCAGAAGTAGCTGCATTGTGTCTTTGTGGACTTACATACAGCATATGACAGGATGCCTATAGGGGAGTTGTGGTATTGTATGAGGAGGTCAGGAGTGGCAGAGGAATCTGTAAGAATTCTACAGGATATGTACAAGGCTACTGTGACAGCAGTGAGTTCTGGTTTGGGAGTGACAGGTGCATTTAAGGTGTAGGTGGAAGTACATCAGGGAGCAGCTGTGAGTCCTTTTTCATGTGCAGTGGTGATGGACAGCTTGACAGACATGATCAGACAGGGGTCCCTGTTGACTGTGCTATTTGCAGATGACATTGTGTTCTGTAGTGAGTGTATGATCTACTTCAGTAGATCGAACTTTTACAAGTTCGAACCACATATGGCCAAGACCATATGTTCAAAGTCATAAAAGTTTGAACACTGAAATAAAAACACATAAAACAAAAAAACACAAAACTAAACATCTATAGCCACCCACACCCCCCTTAATTATACCAACTCCAAGATCACACTACATTGTGGAAATGGGAAATCTTCCCTTTCCGCTCTGTGCAGAGATCTCCACTCAGTCCGATCAAACTTTTAGAAGTTCGAACATATGGTCTCGGCCATATGTGGTTCAAACTTGTAAATGTTCGATTGATTGAAGGGGACCCATATATATATATATATATATATATATATATATATATATATATATATATATATATATATATATATATATATATATATATATATATATATATATATATAAGTGTTTTATATTCCTTCTCAGATATATCTCACCATATTTATCTGATATGTGTATATTTAGATATAGAAACATGACTGATTCCGCAGTGTTTTCACTAACAAGTAGTAAATAATTGTAGTACTCAAAGCAGTCTTTCACTACTATTCAGTATGTGTACTGAATGATATATTTAAAAAAGCAACAGATATTCTTACAGCTCAGATGGCTTAGTGGTTAAGTGCTGTGACTGTTGTGTACTGGGCCCTGGGTTCAAGATCTATTTATTTTGTTACTGGGAAGAACAAGGGCTGATGGAGACAGGGTGATTAAGGTGCTTTAAAGTGGCTTTAAGTGGGTTTGCGTGATGATAGGCAGTGGTAATGTATGGTTAAACGAATACGAGCTTACACCATGTAGGCTCTTCTTACCAGTGCGCAAATCTGCTTAGCATTTACATTTAAACAATGCTTAATCCTGCTAAGCATAACTCAGCCCTAGTAACCAGTGATCATATTCCAGTCTGATAAAATAGCAAGATAATGACATCTTTAATAAGTGTATTTAATTCCATGTACATAACATGCTTCTATGTGCTGTCATTACAGTAGCAAGGGATGTGAGTATACTGTATGGGACACTTGAGTATACATGTGTAGTACCACAATCTTTTCTCTTTGCATTTGTTTCATACTTATGTAGTATCCCAGGTTATATGCAGTCACACATGCATGTATTGTATCATTACATTACTTGGTAAATCAGTCATGGGCTCTGGGGAATGCAATCAGTAAATACTCACATCTATTGGTATTACTAACGTCATATTCCTCATAAAGCATGTTACAACAAACCCAGTGACATCTGCAGCTGTCTCAATGTATGACAGCAGTATGTCCAATCTACCACTGTGTTTGTGCCTCTGTTCCCACCTAGTAATATAGGGCTTGATGCCTAGTTTAGTTTGTTATTGCATGACTCCTGAGTGGGGAATGTTATCAAAGGCTTTGGCCAGATCATGGTAGGCTGTACATGCCACCTTGTCATCATCCACAGCTCAGGTGACTAACGCCAAGAGGTTTACCAGGTTGAATGACCAGGTATGACCTACCCTTCACAAACGTAAACTGTGTGGATCCTGAGTATGCAGATTCCCATATCCCTGTTTATTATGTGGATGATGACGCATTCCGTAGCTTTGCATAACAGACTTGTCAGGCCGTTGGGACAGTATTTCCCAGGGTCTGTAGTCACACCTCATTTGTGGAGAGGGGTGACTGTAGCAGTGCACAATTCAGTAGGGACAAAGCCTGAGGTGAGGCTGTGCTTGAACAGGGCACACAGGTGAGGTGCCAGGTCACTCTGTAGTTCATGTAAAATACAGCCAGGGATATTGTCAGGTTCCATAGAAGCTGTATTCTTGGCCTTGGACAGTGGTGTTTTAATCTGTGCTGCAGTAATACTGGGTGCCTGGCAGTGTACTGATATTGTGATTGATCGTTTGGGGGGGAGAGGGGTAAAGTTTGCACTCAAGATATCAGCCAGTATATTGGCATTATTTGTTGGCTCAGTCTGGGAGGTACCATTGTCTAGTAGGTCAGAAGAAATGTTGGTATTGCCATGGAGATTCTTTACATAACTGTATGAGGTCTTGTGGTTGTCTTTACTATGTGCTCCAATTCTTTTCTCACAGATACTTTTGTGGTATTTGATGAGGGTTTATTTCCAGTCTTGGGACTTCACCTTATTCCATATTGGTTGCGTCCTTCTGTTGTACAGTTTCTTTATGGCAGGGGACCACTAGATCAGCTTCCTTTTTTTGGAGGTGAGGGTCCTGGTTGTATTGGGTATTGCGGTATCCATACATTTGTGTACGTGTTCATAGTGCATTGTTGTTTGATTCAGCTGTCATGCAATTAGTCTCCATTTGCATGGCTGCTGTGAGGTTAGCCACCTCTGTTTTTATGAGTAAATAGTTAGTTTTGGAAAGGCTTTTCATGGTGTTTATCTGTGCCAGGGGGGGTGGGAGGGCTGTGGATTTCCAAAGGTGATTAATTTGTGTTCAGATATAAAAAGGTAGGAGTTGACTATTGGTGTATAGCAACAGTCACCCATGTTAGGAAGGACCAGGTCAATGTGATGGACATGTGCATTGGTACATGAGTAGCTTTCCCATTTAATGGTGGGGTAGTTAAAGTCAACCATTATGAGAGTGTTAGGTTGGACAATACTATTCTCCAGGGTGTTTAGAGATATGGAGTGGGAGTCTTAAACATGTTTGGGGACCTATACCAGGCTACAACCTGAACAACTGTCTTACCCAATGTTAGCTACGCCTGCAGGATCTGTAATACATAATGTCAGTCTACCACTCTGGAGGTGTGTCCATCCTTAATGAATATGAAAATACCACCACTTTGGAGCTTCAGTCCAGGTTCTGCAGCCAACAGTTGTGGAATGAGTTATAGGCTGATAGTGCAGGTGTGCTTCCTGCTGCCTTTAACCACGTCTCTGTTACAGCACAGATGTCATTGTTCCCCATTTTAAGGGATATTTCCAGTGAGTTCATTTTCAGATTTACACTTCTGGTCTGCAGCAGCATGACCCTTTGATTGCATGTTTGTAGCTGTCATATATTTATGTATATTTATGTATACATATACATATATGTATGTATATATGTATGTATTTATTCACCTTTCTATATATATGTATGTATGCATATATGTGGCTATAAATGTGGATGTATATATATATATATATATATATATATATATATATATATATATCTAGAGAGAGAGAGAGAGAGAGTACCTGACTGATTCTACAGACTCCTTTCCCTACTGTTGAATGACTGTACTAACTGATATGTTTCGAATATCATCACTATTTTATGGGCTCAGATAGCGTAATGGTATATTGCTTTGATCGTAGTTTACAGGGCCCTGGGTTCAATATTTGGCAGGCCTTATTATTTTGTTGCATGGCAAAACAGTTTTGCTGGGGAGGAAGGGATGAGGGCAATAATTGAAAGAGGTCTGTAGTTTGGGCCCCTTCACCCCAATTTAGACAGCCATTGGTCAGATTTGGTGCACTATGAGATTCAGAGTGTGGATCAATGTCCAACTGCACCATATATATATATATATATATATATATATATATATATATATATATATATATATATATGTATATACATTTTCCCTACTGTTGAATGACTGTGCTGCATGATATGTTTGAATAAACATCAGAGATATCTACAGCCCAGATGGCTTATTGATAACCTGTTGTGGTTATGGTGTTCAGGGACCTGGGTTCAAGACTTGTTAGGGCTGATTATTTTGTTACTGGGCAGAACAAGGACTGTTGGATACGGAGTGATTAAGGCACTTTTAAGCAGTTGTAAGTGGGTCTGCATGGGTTTGCGCAGCAGTAAGCAATGCTAACTTCTGGTTAAATATGCTTACAGACAGCCTTAAAAGTGCTTAATCTGTGTAGGCATCGCTTAGCACCATGCAAATAGGCTTACTCCTGTTTACTACTGCTTACTCTCACTTACCCTGCACTAACTCTTTAAAAGAAAAGAAAAAGGGGTGTTAGGAAAGTGGTGAAGAAGGTGGCACAAAGAGGGTAAAACAATATGAAAGATAGGTAGGGATGTGCAGGATGAATGTAGGGAAGGTCCATAGCTGTCCATTTCTTCTACAGCAACAGCTTTGCATATATGCTGAATTTGGAGGTACATTTGGACACTCAGACCCCTGAGAGAGAGGGGTGACGACAACAATAATGTGTTGTGAAGCCAATTAGACAAGATTAAGTGTCCAGTGGACACATGTGCAAAATTGACAGCTATGTACGGGGCAACATTTTATTTTGGGAACAGATTGCCCTTTTTTTTTAAGGTGAGAGTGGGATGCTGGGGAAGGATAGTAGGTATGTTTGGGAAGGTAGATTGGGTAGGAAGACAGACAAGACAGACAAGACAGCATATAGGTGTGGCATATGACACACGTGGGGGGTAAACACCTTGGACAGGGAGGGATGTTTGGTAATCAGAATCCCACAAGCCCCGAAATGGTTACAGTGGGACTGAGGTCTCCACCCATGGGCAGTCACCACCTCACCTTCACAGCCCTGAAGCTGGCTGTGCTGGGGCTGAGCAGGAGGGACAGGCTTACCCTCTAATTGCACCATCCAGCCCTCAAGCTGGCATAGCAGATCTCCAAATTCCTTGTGGAGCTCGCTATGCACCAGATCCCAGACCTGGCTTTGGGTGACAGGATCCTGTCCGTGCCTACCTCATCCCCTGAGGTCCTTCCACCCGAAGGTGGTGCAGGACCAGCGGATGACCAAATCCCGGGGTGGGTCCCAAATGTGCTGGGACCCAGTGCCATGGCCAGATGAGGTGGGAGAGGTGGATCCACTGGGATTTGCCTTCCCTGATGTGCTATGGTATTGCAATTTTAGAACATATGTTGGTTAGTAATGGTAAACACATTCCAGGATTATTTATAACAGCATGCATGAGTATTTCCATTAACCCAAAACAACAGATTTGGACCATTTGCATAGCAAACAGAACACATGCATATATGGAACCCCACTGGGAATTACACTGGCATTCAGGTTACATTGATAGCAATAGGCCACCAATGATAGTATATGAACAGGGAACATTAATTGGAATAAATTTCAACATTTGTAGAACAACAGGACACATGCCCCAACAGTGGTTTTGATGAAAAACATACCAATTCATTTATGTGTTTAGATTATTGGTGAAGATAAGGTGGGGGAGAGACAGAGAGATGTCAGTTAACAAACGTAGATTCTTGCAGTGGTCACAGCTTTAATGATCATTGCTCTACTTATTACTCTACATGTATTATTACAACACCTATGGCGTTGGGTTGGGCAGTGGTATGTTTGTATACAGTATAATTACAGCCTTCTTATAGCTACTTTATACTTTCTCTTACCTGGAAGACCTGTGGGGGGAATGTTTGTAAATACTACATGACTGTTTCTACCCATATTCACATAGTCAGGGTTACATATGTGCACTCATACTGTATGTGTGTGTGTGTGTGTGTGTGTGTGTGTGTGTGTGTGTGTGTGTGTGTGTGTGTGGTACTGACACACTCTGCCTTGATTTCAATCGGTCACCCTGGTTGTTGTTAGCAGAGACCAGTAACTGTGACAGTATGACACTTTTGAATATTTCTTGTGGGAGACCACTTGGTGTATGTACTTATCATGGTGTCATTTGCAGCCTTGGGGTTGGACCATGGGTGTTGGACACAGTATGACTACAGCCTTCTTATAACTACTTTATACCTTCTCTTACCTGGAAGACCAGTGGAGATAATGTTTGTTAACACTACCTGACTGTTTCTACACATTTTCATAAAATCCTAGTTGAAATTATGCATACAGCTTACTACCACTCCCGGGATTCAAACCATGGCTGTTTCTGCTAAAAATGTAACAAGTGTGTGTTTCATCTAAAAGAGCTATTGAGAAACTGCTGTCTTTTTCTTGAATGATTTCTTTCTCATTCTCTCTTTGTTGTACTATCTGACCTTGTAATTACAACATTCTTATACATATATTCCTATACATTCATTTTGACATAGCACAGTGTGGAAAACAGTGGTTAACTCAACATTACTATTCAGATATCAGATCTTGGTGCATGACATTTTTAATATCAGTTAATCTCATGACTTATAGTGGCACTAACTTTGTCAGGTGAGACCTGATTGTTTAATGCTTTCAGGGCTAAAGTTGCTATGCATAACCTGTACAAATTTCAAATCATACCATACCAGAGTAAACACAACCAGTCCAGGGTTTTGAATTTTATTGACAGGCAGTTACAGTTTTATTTATATATAACCTATATGAGACCTATTACTGTAATACTGTCTGCTTTATTCAATACAAACCATATCCATTTTTAATACTGCCAGGTGACATTCTACTCCTTTATATTTATTTGGTACGAATACTACAAGTTAGATTGCTACTCACCAGCCTCACAATGCAGCCCTTGTAACCTGCTGCCATGACCTTCCTGGTTTGCAGCCCTATCAGCTGGAGCTGTGATGAAGATGGAGAAACATTTATGCACACCTATCCATCACATACACAGTCTGGACGTTGGTAAACAGTTATTGCTTTGAATACTTACACATTGCTGGGACATCACCCCTCTGTCATGCTTCTTGGACCCACTGGTCCAAGAGTTCCCTCGTCATCCACTTCAAGACAGCATAGTGGTGCTGAAGCTGCTCACCAGTCTGAGGGATACCAGTGGCACTGGTGAGATCACAGTGGAGACTTTCCCATGTCTCTGCTTTGTATTGGGAGCCCTGGTACTGGTCCTGCAGTAGTCTTACATCATGTTTTTTTACAAGGAGTCCTACCATGACCTTGGACTCCTGTATTCCCCAGCACTGCACCCAAAAGTGCATGCCCTTTCCAACACCTGCCATACTGCCTACAATTGGGAGCTACAACCAGTTATGAGCTGTATTCCCACCTGCAAGGTTTAAATTCAGCCATGATTGGACGGTTTTGAATATGCTGAGCTAAGTTAAGCTACGGATAAACCTGCTTAGCTAAGGTTGGCAGTGCTTAAAGGGGCAGGTTCAGCACTGCTTACTAATGGGCAAATCCACTTAGCTGGGCTACTCATTGCTTAGCATTCATATTTACACAATGCTTACACCCAGTCAGCATATCTGTGCAATGCTTAGCATTGCTTACATTTTATTTTATGGACTACTACCTGTATGGGATTAATTCATCATTCCTGACATATTATAAATTTGTTTACCTTCCCTGACATCCCCCAATGTGCTTTCATTACATTTATTCTTGTGTGACGATACTGTATGGGGCACTTGTGTTTATATGGAGGTTTCACAACTTTATTACACTCACACTTCACATCTGGACCTACTACACTACTCTGGTTAAAAAATATGTGTTCTTTACTACCTAATTATTAAAAAAATAAATTATGTACTGCTTTCACATGTAAGAGATTAATTGGTTTTACTGGGGATCGAACTGGGAATGGCTACTTACAAGGTGAATGCTCTAACCAATTCACTATTTTCATATTGCTATGTTTTGGAGTATATACCTATTTAGCTACTTATGATGTGTTAGCTAGGCTAAACAAAGCTGTGCAATGTGCACACCCACTCAGCTACACTTAAACTTTATTGCCGACTGAAAAAAAAAACTGTTGTGTTTTATTTTTGTACTGTAGGGGTATGCGCATTGATTTCTGCAGCATTATCTGTGGGGAGCTGTGCTTTGACAATGGTGATGACATGGCAGGCTTTACATTTGAGGTATGCTCCATAGATGCTCACAGTGTCCACCATACCTCTCAACTGTACAGATTGTCACACACTGCCCAGATATTTGCCTTATATTTTTGGTCCATTTTTCATAGAATTATAGCTTTTGGGTGGATTAGTGGCAAATCATTAAAGGTTGCAGTTAGAAAATACTGACAGACATTTGCGTTTTACACTTCATACCCTTCAGCACATTCATGCTAATGCATAACCTATTATTCTATCAACTTAAGTCTGTGAGCCAGACTTTTATTTCCTTTCTCCAGATTTTGTACTCCCTAAGAGGTTTAGAGATATTTCGTGGACACTCTCACTGCCATTACATTGCCGTACTGCAATTATGGAGTCCAGGGGGAGTGTGTATTGTGAGAGCTCTGCTCTCAGGCACACTCCCTGCTCTCATACACAAAACCATGTACATTTAAGAGCATGGCAGTGCTGCTGTGCTGTAAGGGAATGGTCCCTTCCATGCAAGAATAAGCTATTCTTGCACGGAAGTTTGCTGAATCCCAGGGTGAGTCACAAAACTCTTCTAAATGTCAGACTGCACCTAACCATGTAGGTGCTCTAACACCACCATGTAGACAGGAGGAGCAGCTAACATGAAAAGGGTGTGTGTCATGCTTGCTGCAAGCACATTGAAGCTCAGTGGCTCGTGTTTCCCCTTAGCTAAGCACAGCTAAGGAAGGGGGTGTGTCTGAGGCTGTATTGTCTTATTCCATGAAATGCAGAGCATGTTCACATCCAGGGGAGGGCCAGTTCTGTTTAAAAGTGTTTACTTTAACTAAACAGGTGTGCAAGGCATGCACTGGGCCTAAAACAAAAACAAAAACAAAAAAAAACAGGAAATAGAACTGTTTACACTTGAGCAATGGATATGCGTGGTGAGCATCGGGGCTTAAATGGGGAAGAAATGTGAAGGGGAAACAGCAGAAGGAAGGTAAGCAAGGAGAACTACCATAGATGGCAGGTGGAATGTATCAGAATCAGCCAATTACACAGGCAGCAGCCCAGCACATTACTATAAACTATGCAAACATCATTCAGTCTAGTTTTTCCCGCAAACTCTACACCACTGGTGTACACATTCAGGGAAGGTTTAAACTGACAGAACTTACAAAACTTGTTAGGGGCTGCTGTTGCTTTGATCTATCAGTATGTGCTAGAGACTGAGGTTGGTGAGGAGGATAATGCTGACAACCAACTCAGACCAAGGAGGAGGAGAAGAGTGTTCAGACCCAGGGTAGCCTACCAGGGGCTACATGATCTGGAGATAGTAGAGCTCTACAGGGTGGACAGGGACATAATTCAGCAACTTGTTGAGCTGTGCCAGCCTTGCCTCAGACCCAGAACCAACAGAGGGGAACCCATCCCAGTGGAAACCAAGGTATGTGTAGCCTTAAGAATACTAGCTACAGGTACTTTCCAAAGACCAACTGGGGATATCATGGGTGTCTCACAGGCATCTGCGTTCATGTGACCACATGCGGCTGAGCACATTTACTTCCCCAGCACCCATGAGGAGAGGACCAGCAATATGCGTCTCTTCCATTGTGTAGCAGAATACCCGGAGGTACTGGGTGCCATAGACTGCACATACATCCACATCAAAGCACTACCCAGTGAACAGGGTAGGGTCTACCTAAACCACAAGGGGTTCCACTCCATCAATTTCCAGGTCATGTGTGATACCCAGGGCATTATCATGAATGTGTCTTCTGGCAGCCCTGGAAGCTATCACTGCTCCCACATCTGGCATTCGTCACAGCTGTACCAGGCATTTGCCAGAGGGAACATCCCATGTGGCCATCTGGTGGGGGATGCTGGCTACACATTGGAGCCATAGCTGATGACACTCATCAAGAATGCACACATACACCAACACAAGAATGCTATAATGAGGCAAACACACAAACCAGGATCATTATAGCGCATGTGTTTGGCATACTCAAGTCACAGTTTCGCTGCCTTGACATATCTGGTAGAGCTTTGCAGTACTCTCCAGCCACATGTGCACACATGTTCATAGGATGTGCCATGCTACACAATATGATCCTGTGGAAACAGCTGCAACAGGAACAAAACGGGGAAGGGGCACACAGCCCCCCACCATTGCCAAGGTCTCCACAGGCATAGAGGGACACGGAGGAGGAACATCCTGAGCCTGCCCCTGTAGGCAGATGGAGACATGCCCAGTATGCCCTGTCCTTGGCAAAGAGGCAATGCATAGCACATACACTGACACTGTAGGGTCCGAGGGACTGATCTCTCTCTCTCTCTGACTCACACACACAGTAAATGGATGCCAAACATCACACCACCTATACTTTACCATGTATAGGCAGTGTACTGTGTGCATCTGACATAGACATCCCTCGAGCACCATCATCACAACAGCCTTAGGCACAAGGTAAGTCAGTCTCCTTAACAAAATAAATGAATGGAGTGGAATGGTCTGATAGCATATCTATGATATTGATTTAAGCATGCAAGGGAATGGGGTGCCTTACTGGGATAGCAGTAGACAACTGACAGCTCTGTGGGACAGCAGGAAGTGTATTCCCAGTACTGGTCTACCCACACTATGCAGTACCCCCCTAGTTGACAAATACCATTGCAGTATAAGTGGTGAGCCAAATAACTGGGGGGTCATAGGTCACATGCATGGATGTCAAGGTGGGGGTGCCGTACCCACCCCCAGCCTCACCCAGCAGATCAGTTGTAGAAAACCATACAGAAATGTCTGGCAAAGGCCCTCACATAGTGACATCTATGAAATCCCCACCTACAGACTTTTACACAGTGATATCACAGCAGGTCTGGCAGTGGCAGTATGGCTTTGAAAGGTAAGAAGTCTGAAACTACAAATGTTTATGCCAGGACAATCTGACCTGTGGTTAATACTGTTATGCCTGTAGTCTCAAAGAGGGGGCACACCACTATGCTAAATGGGACCAAATGTTAAGCAAATATCCGCATAGTGTCGGCAAATGTGTATTGTGTACAGATGTGTCACCCCCCCATAGTCCCATATAAATGCAGTAACATGTCCCTAGCCTTAAGCAGCATCCAGCCATCAATTAGAGTGATGGCTCAACACAAACAGAAAGCAATTGTTAGTAACACCCACAGTCAACTTACTGGTACCATCCCAGGGTTGTCCACTGCAGGCAGCCTCGGAACATATGATCATCAGAATGCACTGCCTCACTACAGATGACCTGCGTCTGTCACACCTGGCCTAAAGGCCTGTGGCAAATGCCCATGCCTCACACACAGTGCCCTGTTAGGGAGTTTCATGGGGTCCATAACACCAACATAACACAGTCTACAAAATGCAAAGAAAGGCCATGCTGTTAACTGCTAGGAAAAAAAACTGCCAGTGTCAGAGAGCCAGAAATCTGGACAAAGCCATGAATAATGGGGTGAAAAAGGTCTAAAGAGAAGGACACCTTTGAAATACTGCTCTAATAATGTTATAAAGTTAATGGAATGATTGTAGTAGCATGGAAGCTATGATGGGTACGAAGTCTGAAACTGGAATGTCAACTGTCAGTAATATCTGACTTCAACAATGAGGGACGTGCAAAACACTTTTCATTGAAAACCGCACTTGTTTGGTAACCAACAAGATATATGAGTCATGAATGTAGACCTTCAGTGATACTCTGTACAGTCGATAGGCAGGGCTAGGAGTCTAAACATGGGAATGCACTCATTGCAGGAAGTCCTAACCCTGGAAGATAGTGACATGTCTGCACCCACAGAACCCTGGCTGACAGCCATGGGGAGTAACACACCCTTCCCTGATCACTCACCCAATGCAACATCCTGACCCCAAAATGTGGCCAGCCAAGCCAAATGAAGTGGGCCATACATATATGTGAGGCACACACACACACCTCCAGACTGATCAAACAGTCTGACACACACAAGACCCTCCAAGTGCAGTTAACCTTTGAGAAGACCCCTATGCAAAGTACTTGTAGCTATAAACAAACATATCTGACCCAGGACACCCCCCCATATCTTATCCCCTACAAGTCTATCCAGAGTCTGCCTGTCACCCTGATCCTGTCTGACTTATATTACCCAACCATGGACTGGAAATCGACCAGGCCAGAAAAGAAATGCACAGAGATTCCACCATTGTACTATATCACCTAGGTGCTGGACCATTTCCACAGCTCCAGCAGTCAATTGTTCATTGGCACATCTCTCAACAGGCTGGATTGTGCAGGAATACGTAGCATTTGGCCCATAATTCTGGTGTGTACATCATCCATCCTGTATTCCTCTGGTAAATCACTGTGTCATACACTTAGAGAAATGTCAGTAGAATCTAGGAATGAACAGGCCTTCCCCACCCAGTGTACTTTCCATTGCCCTACTTTAGCAGTCCTGAAGATGTCTGTCACCATAGAAGTCCCTATCATTAGGTCTCAGCCCTATAAGCTCTGTGACGCATGCGATAACTGTGTAACACTATAGTACAAATAACTAGTTAGGTAGGAGTTCTAATCTTAGTCCTGGCAAATGTAAAAGTGTGTGTGTGTGTGTGTGTGTGTGTGTGTGTGTGTGTGTGTGTGTGTGTGTGTGTGTGTGTGTGTGTGTGTGTGTGTGTGTGTGTATACAAATAACTAGTTAGGTAGGAGCTCTAATCTCAGTCCTGGCAAATGTCAAAGTGTGTGTGTGTTTACAAGTTAAAGCTTTTGGGTCCATTCAAACCCAGTACACTTCCCCTTTCCCTACTTTAGCAGTCCTGCAGATATCAGTGACCTTAGAAGTCCCTTTCATCAGGCCTCAGCCCCATAAGCTCTGTGGCACGTGTGAGAACTGCATAACACTATAGTAGCAATAACTAATTAGGTAGGAGTTCTAATCTCAGTCCTGGTAAATGTGAAAGTGTGTTTGTATTTACAAGTTAAAGCTTTTGGGTCCATTCAAACCCAGTACACTTCCCCTTTACCTACTTTAGCAATCCTGCAGATATCAGTCCCTTAGAAGTCCCTTTCATCAGACCTCAGCCCTGTAAGCTCTGTGGTGCATGTGAGAACTGCATAACACTGTAGTAGCAATAACTAATTAGGTAGGAGTTCTAATCTCAGTCCTGGTAAATGTCAAAGTGTGTATTTAAAAGTTAAAGTTTTTGGGTCCATTCAAACCCAGTACACTTCCCCTTTACCTACTTTAGCAATCCTGCAGATATCAGTCACCTTAGAAGTCCCTTTCATCAGACCTCAGCCCTGTAAGCTCTGTGGTGCATGTGATAACTGTGTAATGTTATAGAACAAATAACTAGTTAGATAGGTGTTCTAATCCCAATTCTGGTAAGTGTGTATATGAG